>NC_137677.1:48727216-48737216 GCF_963989245.1 Nansenia antarctica
AGAGACTCATTGTCTTTATGCCCCCCAACTCCTGACTCCTCTCATCGTCTGTCAGTCCAAACAGAGTAAGTAGACTACTTGGAAAAGAAACACAATCACACAAAAAAAAAACTCCATCATTATGGTTGCATAGAAAACTCAACCTCTTTGACTTGAGTCGTATATGTAAAAATATCTGAAGCCAAATGGAAAGTTTCTCTGTCACCTGTGACATTTAATGGGCTTCTTCTGTTGAAGGATGTCTTGGCAGTATTTTCAAAAAAAAAGTTGTCTTGACCTCTGTGCTCAGGTACTTGTGAATGAGTGGTGCTGAGCAGTGGTGTTCCTTGGATGCAGCCTCCAGTCTCTGGCTCTAACAGGGGCCTCTTAAACATACTAAACTCAAAACCCCTCAGAGTGCACACTGTGATTTAGCACTTCAGCATTACCAACATAAAACCCCTTTTCCACCCTATTTTCTATCCAAGTATCTTTCCACTGTGACACCGAGGGACCAATTGAGAGTGAAATGTATTTGCACCGCTCTATGGTGTGTGTGTGTGTGTGTGTGTGTGTGTGTGTGTGTGTGTGTGTGTGTGTGTGTACATATACTGTATATGCTGAAGAGAAAGCACACATTGCCTGGAGTGAGCAAATCACCAGGGTGGAAGAAAAGAATGTAAGAATAAAGGCGAAACAGGGCTACAAAGCAGTTTAGCACGCTTAGCATGGGCTTATTAGCCCTCGCGCCTCAGCGACAGCTGCTGAGAGATTGAGTTTAGTTATTTGAACTGTTTCAGACTGATGGTGAGTCTGGGGTATTCTGACGAAACACAGTGACACACAAGGAGTCTGCCTGTTGGCTTTGGGCTGCTCTCTCTCTCCAAATAAACTAAAAAAACAAGTCCTAAGAAGTGAATAGTCTCTGATTAATGTGTTTTTGTGTCTGTGGACCCTGCGGCTTACCGTAGCTGTGCTAATCGGTGTTACTACAGTAGGGATATTTTTAGGGATAGCAATCGGATTGTTTGTATTGTGTCCTACCACATTTACCACTGAGGGATGTTGAGAGAAGAATAGAAAATAGAAAATGAAAGAAACAAATAAAAGAGGGTTGGTACGATAGGAGAAAAAGTTTAGGAATCTGGAAAAGAAAGAAAGAGGAAGGAAATCGGATCTATTTATTTGGACAATGACACGTGCAAAATCCCAACATTATCTCTTGCAGTATGTCTGGTGAAGCAGCCTCACAATCTAAAGTCATGTCCTCAGGAGAGTGCCGTGACATAACCAGACCAGTTAGTGGAATAACAAGCCCGTTACAGATACAGTGGTTCGGCCACATCAGAGCTAAGAACCTGTGGCAGGTTCTCACAACATATTATCACTCCTCTGAATGCTAAGGCTAATCAGCAGCATTGTGACTGGCTAGTCCAGGCTAATCTTCTCTTTGTTTCCCTGCCAAACCCGGGCTCAGCGAGTCCTCCTCAGGCCCATTCTCACGTCAATGCCCTGCCATACAGAATAAAGGTCTGCGGTCATGACAGGCCTGGTTCAGACGGAGAGACAGAGAGAGAGAGAGAGAGAGAGAGACTGGTGATGTTTTGAACGGTTGAGGAGGAGCGTTCACAGGCTGCCAGAGTTGTGTTGAGGAGGATGATCATGACCCTTTGTCATTCATGAAGAAGACATTGATAGATGTTTCCTGAGATGGATCAATATTTATCAGTATGATAAGAAATTAATCAATTGGGATAATGTATCAAATGGCATAAAGTCAGAATGAGCCCTTGAACCTGAACTGCTACTGTATATTAAAGTACAGTAGAGTAGCAGTTAAATTAACTTCATACTAGAAGTACGACTATAAGTAAACATACACACAACTGACAATGAACAAACATGTACAGTTTCTGCCTGGTTCCTTGTTGAGAATGGCATTGTCTGTACCCTTTGTGATACAGTATGTCCACAATGCTTATTAAGGACTGCTATAGAAGTCTATTGGGCACTTCAGTAACCGCTTCCCAATCAGAGAATCATTAGCAACTACACCGCCTGTCTGCCCCCTCTCCAGTATAATATTCAATTAATATTACCCTCCATTATTTCACTGCAAGATGAAACACACAGGGTACAGCAAGACTATATCCCCCCCCCCCCCCCCCGCCCCAACTTATTTCTCTCTCTCTCCCTCTCTCTCTCCCTCTTCTCCAATCTTTCTCAGATTTAAAGACGAAGTCTCAGACAGGTTTAATCTGGAGCTGACAATTTAGCAAACACTCCGCCTCTGCTCCACTTTGATCAAGGGAAAGTTTGGGAAATTCTCAGTCTTGAGAACGGCGTCGGCCTCTGCCTCCACTCCGCCACCCTCAGCCCCCACCAGCCCCTTGCTTCATTAACCGACCTTTAGCTGCCGCGCAACAATTAGGCCTGTCGGGCGCTTGCTAGTTCGACTCGGCTAGCTCGACTCTTTACCCAGGAATAAACCCTGACTAATGATTGGCTAAAGAGACTTGACAGTGTGTTACAGCAGCAGCAGCTGTAATTGAATACAAGCTCTAACAAGCCTTTGAACGAGTGGAAGAAATATTTCATAAACTTGATGCAATTTGGTGGGTGCACATAATGAAAATAATGAATGCGCTCCCTTCAGATTTTAACGTGTAATTGACACATTTTTTTTGCTCATTGCAAATAATAACAAGCACGGAGACAGACACAGACAGCATATCATCATGGGCTATTATTCCTTGCTTCTCTTCCCTGCATGTAGAGCATATACCACCATTGTTTCCTGCCATTTGCTATCCCTTTACATAGCAATTGTGTTTGTGTGGCTTTTGATGTCTCACTCTGAGGAAAAACCCTGTTCTCCATAGAACATGGTGGCCCTTGACAGATAATGTATTAATCCATGGACAATGCACAATAGAAGCAATGTGTTCTGCTCCGTTAAACAAGTTTGGAGGAAATAATCATATGCTGTATGCATGTGTTAGCACCCCCTCCTTCTCTGTGCCAGGGATAGCTTGTTCTTCTCTGCCCTACAGCCAAGCTCACATCGCTGTTGTGTTCTTTTCAAACTTGAATTCCCAAGTAATTAAACTATTTAAAAACACATACTAATCAAGACCCTCTTAAAAAACCCAACATTTAGTTTGTAAACCACCCAGGGTATCATAGTAATGTAGCCTTTATGAATAATATGCAGATGTTATTCACAAACAAATTAGCTTGACTTAAGATTTGGAGAAGTGGGAACAGAGAGAGAGAGATGGAGAAAAGTTTGATGCTCTCACAGTGGGCAAAATTGGGCCAACAAAATAAGGAAAAAATTAGACATCAAAAGATAAAAGGATCCCAGAGAGTCCAGCAATCAGGACATCTAGATCACATACATGTCACAGGGCCAGTAAATGAAAGGACAAAATGATGAATTGGACAAAATTACATTGAAAAAACAATCAAATATTAAAAGAGGGTACACTACTTTTCACTTTCACATCAAGGGGTAACACAGTAAGTAATAACAAACGGAAATGTTCATCATTTCCTCCATTTAGTGTTACAGTAATAAAAGGCATGTCAAGCAGCAGTGTGCTCCGGACCCTCATTACCCATGAGGGACAGCAAGGTTTCTGCCACTAATAAGGACATACGGTCGTTATGATAATGGGCTTGGTGATAATAAGGCACTTTCTACTTGTTTGTTTCCTATTTGGGCATATTTACATGACTTTACATTGATGAACAAAAGGAAAGCCAATTTGATTGGGTGCCTGTCTTTGATTGTAATTCTCAGTGTGGAGCACCCGCACTGTGGGCTTTGAATTCACCAGGGATGAATCAAGAGGGGCTCTGAATTTTTAAACAAGGTCCTCCACTGAGCTTGTTCTGCGTGATTATGGCTGTCTTTGTATTAGGGTCATCCATGGAAGTCATTACCTAGCAGAGTTAGACTTGTCTAAAGTAGGTTATCAGTTGAAAGTTGGTGGTATTTGAAAGTGCTCAAAGTGCAATAGGTTTGTTCGAGCAAAAATGCCTCTTTGCTGTGTGTGCTAATCATTTTTTTCAGAAATAAAGGGTTCTCTACTGTACTTCTGTCTTAATGTGATCATTGTGAGAATTGGTTCAACAGAGACATCGCTTACCCACCTTTCAGAAGATACAGTGCATACAGCTGCCAAAGTAAAATGGATACAAACACAATTAGATTCAATTTGAAGTCAATTAAAAACCAGTGATGGTGACATGAGCAACGCAAGGCCTGATCAAAAGGCCAGATCGCCTGTTACAGAGGCAGGAATGAGACCGTGGCTGCCTGGCGACAGGGCTGACACGGAGCGACAGGTCAGGTAATTATGTGGATGTGTGTGTATGATGTTTGTCTGTTTGCTGTGACTGTGGCGTGTCAGAGAGAACAGTTCTTTCTTTCCCATTATCGGCTACAGCATTCCTGAGGAGAGAGGGAGGGAGGGAGAGAGAGAGAGAGAGAGATCAGGAAAGAGAGAGAGAGAGAGTCATGGTGCTCCTCCAGGTGAAGAGCAGGTGACATCGCAGGCGAGAGGGAAAAAGGGCAAGAAAGAAAAAAAGCCGAACTCATTTGACAAGGAATAAGTGACAGCCGTTTCTGTCTTTTAATGCTGCGCTCTCTCTTTCTCTCTTCTCCCCCCCGCTCTCGCGCTCTCTCTCCCTGTCTAATTGTATGTTGGACAGCTTTGAGCACATTGGGGAATTGCACTGAAGAGCTGGCAGAGATTAACAGTCCCACTATGCTTTGTAGCTGCTTTATTTGCATGATAATTAGTCAGTGGCAGTATGTATTCTAATTTATGTATTATTTTGCAACCATAGGTGTATAAAAAGAAAGGAAAGACAAGGCAGAGAGAGTGAGAGAGAGAGAGAGAGAGAGAGAGAGAGAGAAGGGGGGGGGGGGGGGGTATAACCAAATGGATTCATTAGAGTGATTAGAGGATTTACTGCACTTTGCCTTGATGTGTTTATTCAATTCCTAAGTCAATTGACAGATGCGTCTCTGTCTCTCTGATTATGTATCTCTGTTTCTGGTGAATCCAGGCCCAATCTGTGGCCTTCTCTCCACAAGGATTACCACTCAGTTTGACTTGTTTTAAAATGCATCCCACTCTTCCTTCCTTCTATCATTCCTTCCGTGAACTACAGTAGGTAGTAGTCTCCTAATCTTTGATTTCCGAACACAATAAGACGGTTACACTTATGGCAAGTGTCAGTAGCCAGAAATGCAGGTTTTGGTATTGTTTTCTCTCTAAACAATAATATTCTCTATATCTACCCAGTGTGTCTCTTTACACAGCTTGTCATATTTCAATAACAGATCAGTATCACAGTATCAGACACACATCGAACTAGTACACACATCAGCCCGTTATCCCACAACAGTGATATGGAATCAGACCAATTCAGAACAGATTCCGGGTCAAGGAAACACAGTCAAACACAACACTACAGTACAAGAATCAAAGAGAAGTGTGGAGGTGAACCTTGGTACCTCACTGCTCCATGACAGAGTGCCTATCAAACTGACGGAAGAGTCTGCTCTGTCTCCTCTCCTCTCCAGGAGAGTCACAAACCAGGAGCAGGGGAACAGAGGGAGCAGGGTGAACCGATATCGTAGTGTAGAAGTAACCAAGTTACCTGCAACCAACCCCCGACTCCCTCGTCCCTCGTCCCAACACCCTTGTGCTTGCAGCCTACTGGTCCTGAGGAGGTGGGGGTGGGGGGTGGGGGGGTGGGGGCCCTTACAATTAAAACAGCTCCTTATAGTGTGCCACTGTGTCCGCCTTAGTCCCCCAACACACTGGGAGGGAACAAAGGGGGAACAATCTATTTCTCTGATAGAAGCCAACAGTTGGTAAGAGGTTTGAGATGAGTGGTGAGGATGCTATTTGCCTAGAGAGCGCCTCAGGATGAGGGCTGAGCGGGGGCTGGCGATGGAATAGGCCTGTCAGCTGGCATCCAGCAATAATTGCTTCCCATGGCAGGACCTGACCGGCCCAGGCAAGAGGAGCTCTACGAGAAGAGGCGACGCGGGAATCCACTTTCAACACAGCCCAATCATAATTGTTTTTTGTGAGGATGCGGATACTTGTTGCCAATCTGCGCGAGGTCCGAGCATCTGATTGACACTCATTGACCGGAGAGAATGAGGAGAGCAGGGAGGGAGGGAGGGAGGGAGGGAGGGAGGGATTGGGGATGTGCATGCTTCTGCAGAGTAGGTAGCCATGAGTATCAGCATTTGTCACTCAGAGAGAAGGAGAGGAAAGGGAGTGATGGAGAGGTGAAGGGGGAAGCAGGGTATACAAGGCCCAATATATCACAGAAGAGTGAGAGAGAGAGAGTGAAGGGGAGGAGGAGTGGGCAGAAGGGAGGCAGGAGGAGTAACGGAGAGGTGGAGAGAAGGAGGAATTCAAAGGTCCTGTCAGACCTTATTGCTTCCTCGATTACCCATTATGTCAAATGTTATCATAACTGGTTTAACATAATGTCTGTTTATCCATTACATATCCAGCCAGGGTAATAAAGCAGTTACCCTGACAACGTGTGATATAGATATAACCAATGATTTTTTTACTCTGCCGTACCCAATGGGAGGTGATGTATATTTCATTTACCCTAAGCTGCAGGAAAGGTATTGATCAGCCAAATAATTGATCATTTTTGTCTTCAAGGAGGTTCAAATCTCTGGTTTGTTGGAGAGAAGCTATTTAACATGGACGGTGATTACCATACATTTTACCGCTCAATGTCGCTCCTCGGGCACAGCTACATCTGTCTAACGTACAAACTACTCCTGTGTTCGCAAATGTCAGAGCTACCTGGTGAAAGCACTGTGTGGGTCTAGGAAGGCATCACTCACCTGTCCAAAGCTAATTCCTCCTGGTGTCAAGCAGAGAATTGGATTCAAGGCCAGTGTCGGAGGTTTGGCTCTGTCTGCTGTCAGCAGGCCCTAGCACCCCCTCTCAAATTGTCACTTCAGCACAGCGTTAACATGTTAAATCACCAACAGTCTAAACCTCCATCAGAGGGCATCTTAGGGTTCTAGTTAAATCTCTAATGACACCCTATCTCCCATACACACTTGCACTACCCTAAAGCCCAATACCGTCCCATGTGGCAGTAGTAACACTACTGTATACGGGAAATAGGGTGTCACTGGAGATCCTGCCACCATGACAGTGACATGGTATTATCTGTCAAACACAGACAGATATACGAGAAGAGGGCACGGTGTTGTCAGAGATGTGTGTGTGTGTGTCTGTGTGTGTCTGTGTGTGTGTGTCTGTGTGTGTGTGTGTGTGTGTGTGTGTGTGTGCGTGCATGCGTGTGTCTGTGTGTGTGTGTGTGTGGTGTTGCTCAATGTGTATCCATCACTGTAAGGGCAGATGGCTGCGATCAGAAGGGTATCGTGTAGAGAGATCAGTCCCTGTGAAGGCCTAAAGGATTGAAATGTGACAGGGCCACAGATGCTTCATGTATGCAGGATAATAGAAAAGTATCTTGGGAGAACTCAGTGGCTGAGGGGAGGGTTTGGATGTTTGTGCTTTATATGCAGCATCAAGACAATGGAGCTTTTCATACTTGTAATGTAAATTCTCAACTGTCGTTCAGTCCGCGGAGCTCCGATCTGTAGTGCAGACTCGTACACACACGTACTGAGTGGGGCGGCAATATGCACATTGCACACACACACACACACACGCACACACACACACACACACACACGCACACACGCAGACACACACACACACACACACACACACACACACACACACATACACACACACAGACCCGCGCACACACATACACACACACACAGACACACACACACACACACACACACACTCAAAGACACATACAAACGCCTACTGTATGCACACATATTCAAAGGCACACGCATGCACACAAACTCAAGCATGCACACACTAAAACAGACAGGCACAGAGGCACACACGGTGCTGTGGAAGGCCTTGAAGCAGCAGGAAACAGCACAAACAACAGGGACCCTGTGGCGTGTGTGAGTGAAAGTGCCCACTGACATCACAATGAGGGTTGGCTATTGTTGTTTTGAACCCACAGGAATTAATTAGTGCGTGTTTTACAGAAGTGGGGTGCCGTGTGTGTGTGTGTGTGTTTAGACTCAAGTCATGCTGACAGGGCTGGAATTCGGAGGACCATAACCACACAATATCCACAAGCATCCACTGTTACTGTAAATTCCCCGAAACCACAGCATCACACAGCACCACACAGACCCACAACACTGTTGGCACAAACCCAATTCATAACCAAAGCGTGTGTGTGTGTGTGTGTGTGTGTGTGTGTGTTTTCTCCATACCCTGGCTTAGGTCACAGTGGTATCTACAGGGCTGATGTGATCAGATGGGAGGCAGGTGATTGGTGGGCTACTGACTCCCCCTCAGGGTGTCATCTCAATGAGGACGTGTACTCCTGTCACTTCTACACAGGTACGGAAAAATACTGTAGGACACACATAAAGCATTGTATAATGCAAGCCTAACTAATGCATAAACCACACCTGCCATCTCAACCGTCTCTGTCTCACTCCACACAGACAACATTATGATTACATGCTTTTGGGAGTGCCTGCACGCAGTTTGTGTGATAATTGAATGCTGCTTGTCCTCCTATCCCCCATATCCCACATCTCCCCCTTTCCCCTCCCCGTATAGTCACTGCGTTTCGTTAAACAGACAGATTGGCGGGTAATTACAGAAGGATGATGAGCACTTCTTTCTTTCTGTCTGCGAGTGTGAGTGTGTGTGTGTGTGTGTGTGTGTGTGTGTGTGTGTGTGTGTGTGTGTGTGTGTGTGCGTGCACACGTGCTCGAATGTGTGTGTGTGTGTGTGTGCGCGCTTGAATGCGTATGTCTCTGTGATCTGAACCGGTCCGCTTCCCTCTGCATTTACACAAACCACTGGGGTGCGATCATGTCATTACTGCCTGCCATGTGACGAGAGACACCCTACTGTGAGTGTCTGTGTGAGCGTGGTCGTTCTCAGCACGTTTTAACTAACGTCTATATCCCGCATGTCACGCTTTGTATTGCCTGACGCAGGTCAGTGAGCACCGCTAACATCCACAGAACGGCAAAGTAATTGCCGTGGTAACAGAGCTGTTTAGGGATTGGTCAGGGTCAAGGGTGAGGGATTATCCTGAAATATTTTTCCTGAGGAAAATGGCTGCCCTAGCTGTCTGCCTGGCTGTCTGGTTGGCCTTGAGGCATTCAAATTGACAGGTCTCATTATCTCCAAACCCCCGATACTCCCTCCTTGTAGCCTGTCAGTCTAAAGCTGCCTGTCCATCTCTCTGCTGCATCATCTCACCCCACTCTTAACCCTGACACTGTCTCTCTCCACACACCACAAGCCTCAGAGCAATAGCAGGAGAGAGAATGTGTGTATGTGTGTGTGTGTGTGTGTGTGTGTGTGTGTGTCTCTAAAATGGGGCCTGCCTGCTGACGATCTGACATGGGTCCTCTTGTAAACAAACCATAACATACAGTAGTGATCTGATATTACCCACAGCATTGTGCTGCAAATTAGATTGGGACTGAGACACCTCTCTGTGTCTTACACAGACACACACACACACACTCACGCACACACACGCGCACACGCACCCGCCTACACTAACGTGTGTGTCAGTACCTTAGCAGAATCTTAAGTACTTTATGCAACTGTGTGTTTGTTGGGGAGGCACAGCCAGAGCGGTGATGAGTGGCTCATTACGGCAACACCAGCGGTACACACTGGGTATCGCATAATCAAAGCCTGGGGGTACGTATTAATTATCCTTTTGAATAGTGATGAAATTTTAAAATCTTCTCCTTAAGGCTGACATCATGGGTAGATGAAACAAAGCGCGGCACAGCTTGCGCGCCCAGGCTCACATGTGTTTTTACATCTGTTCAGGATATTTCAATTTGATGCTCAACAAGCTGAGACCAAGATTAAAGGAT
>NC_137677.1:48742216-48812216 GCF_963989245.1 Nansenia antarctica
ACAATATTTTTTGATACAATATTTCAACTAAACTCTTGGCCAATGTGGCCTGTAGACTATGTAGACAGATGGCCAATGTAGCCTTATAAGAATCTATCATATCCTGAGCACCTTGACCACAATGACATATATGATACGTATTGTATTGTAGTGTGGTGTGGTTACCAGTAGAACCTTCCAATCAGATTCCTTGATCAGGCTCAGAATGAAATAAATTAGCCGCAGATGATGTCATAAAAGAGACCAGGAAGTAGACACAGGAGCCTACCATTCATTCACTCACTTTCCCTCACTTGAAGTTTTGCTTGGGTGTTCAAATGGGTGTAATGTGTACTTTCCTACATACTCTCCTGGGGGATTTTTCTGAAGACCAAAAAAAGATGTTCTGTGTCAATGTATTATCTGGCTATACCAGAGTTGACCACCTGTGGTGCTGTAAGATACGTCAAAAACTACAGATATGTTGTGTGATAGTTAAGGTACGTGAATTGCAAAATACATTACTGAGAGTTACGTGAATTAGGACTTACGTGGTGGTTAGGCAGTATTAGGCATTCACTTGGTTAAGGTTAGGGGAAGTTGTTAGCGGAAGGCATTAGCAAATATTAGCATAAGCAATATGACTGAGCAACAATTAGCAAACCAAAAAAGCACAATTCGAATCAACAAAGTCCAAGTCGGGTGGTGTATGCCTCCACCATCCACCCAACCTCCTTATGCAGCGTTCTGCCTTTTGTATTTTCCTGTCAGTATATCCAGATAATAGATTGACACAGAACGTATTCTTTGGTCCTCAGAAACGATCCCCCAGAACAAATTCATTTAGAGATTGGCTTGGTAATTTCTTGCACAAAGAATTCCAGAATTATGACATGATCACTGTAGACCTCCTGTAGTCATTCTAGGTTCAGACGACTGATTCAGGCCATTCAGTCTAATCTCAGGGTCTAAACACAGGGGGAGAGAGGCCTGGCTTTCAATACACCTGTCCTCACCATCCTGAAGCCAAGACCAAGGCCATGGAATACTGAATAATACTGAATAATGAAGCCTAAAATAACTCAAACTATGATTGATAAATTGTTGTAGTAGTGACGTTATCTATTGACACTGGAAGTGGAGGAGTATTTAGCACCATACTCAAGGTTCCCTCTGAGAACTTAGATACTCTTCTCCTGTGTCTATTTCCCCACAGTTTCCATTCCACCACCACCTTGTCTTGGCTATGTGATGGTGTTACACAGGTTATTTACCCCTGTAATATCCACAACATGCACATTTAGATAAGACGTGCAATTAGCCTACGCCTTCCTGTTCTACCAGATCTGATTCTGAGGAGAGTTTGTTGATATTCAGCTCTGGTGTCAGTCCTGTCTTTAGAGTGATCATCATAGTCACATTGCCCTCCTTTGGTTAGTGATAGTACTGCAATCAGTGTATATCGAGAGAGTGTTATGAATCCAACCATCAGCTTTGACATTCTGATTTCTCCATCAGACATACAAGACAGGATATTCAGATAATATAACACACCAGATGATGATGTTCACAATGGTGTTAGACAATCATTGAATGACAGGCAACACTCGTCGGAAACCCTCTGAGTATCATGCTCATTGCTCAGTGTAACAACCCAATTACACATTCATTACCATGTGAATATTCATACTTCATCACCAGAACACATATGCTCTATTGTCCACCTGCCTCGGGGAGTTCTGGTCGTCAGTGTGACTGCATTGTTCTTCAGCTTCCTCCTCTTCCTCCTTCCCCTCTTCTTCCTCGCTCCTCTCAGAGGAGACTATTTCAATATCTACTATCTCACAGTCCATACTGGGCTCTGTAAAACTGCCGCGCCACTGTGGAGATACAGGAGGGGGTTGAGGCACATAATCATCTTAGATACAGTACACAAGATATTGGATGAAAACATTGATTACAAAATGTTAGTAATCTGATATGGATTTAGTTTTTTTTTTCTGACTAGAAAGATACGTGTATAATCTCAAGTGTGCTCTTTGGCCTGATGATTGGTCGGTTGGTGTCTTACTGTACCTGAGATTGGTCAATACTGTACAGGCTTTGACAGGTGTGCTTAGGGTCTGGGATGGGAGGTAGGATCAGTCTTCTGACCCTGTAAAACAAAAAAATGTAATCACCTGCTCAGCATATGAACATCAAAAGCATATATATACACGAGATATTAATAAAAAGCAGTGCTTTACCACTTGTTTCCTCTTAATGTCATTGTGAATACGTGATTTCAAGCAGTATAATAAACATAATCTGATCACTTGCCGAATTTGTGAGAAGCCGCAGAACAGCAGGACACATGTAAACAGACATAGGATGGTGACAACATAAACTGTGGCACTGATCTCTGGAGAACCCTGTGGTGGACAGAGGTCTGTTGAGAAAAAGAAGCATACATTAACCATGTCTAAAAACATTTAGATAAATACCCACATACAGCTTTGATATTGTATGATTTTATTGTTGAGAGTCTCTCTACCTGTCTCAGTCTCATTTCTCCAGTATGTCTCTGGTGTCCATGCGCTCCACAGATTATCTCCGTCACATAAATGGATGTATTTCATACGTATCCGGAACACATAGTTTTTCTTCCTATCTGGCTTATTCACTGAGTAAGAGAACTTCTTCTGTACAATGTTCTGTTAGAAGTAAACACACACACACACACACACACACACACACACACACACACACACACGTACCTATAGAAAATATAGAAAGAAATATACAACTGCACGAGTAGGGTCTTAACAGTCCTGTTCATAACCTTTAATTACCATTTTAGTTCTACCTGTTATGTGTTTTTTCCCTCTGAATATTGCAGGTGCAAATATCCCTGGTGCAAATGCTGGCTCTTAATAAGTACAGTATAAAACTCGTTGTGTTTTGACAGTACCTGCCAGTCAGTGTCACAGCTGTTTTTGTACTGTAGGTTGCTCGCGTAGCAATGTCCTCCAGTTCTCTTCCAACCTTTCCTAAGGTCTTGGTGCTTCCAGGACAGAAGTATTCCATCAGAGGTGTCCGAGATACTCACGTTAATGTTGTCTGGTTTTATTGCTGAAAAAGAAATGTGTGAATATCTCAAAGAAGGGATAGAACAAAAAGGGACTCTCTGATTGAAAGCTTAGTAAAAGTAGAAGGGAAGGGAATATCAAGGGAATATAATATATGAAATAAAATGTTGATTTACAGGAGAACTGTCTCTTTAAGGCCAAGAAAGCCACAGATACCAAACTGATAATGCTGTCCCACACAGAGAGGCCAGTGACACTACCAAATGATACCACTATACCACAGATAGCAGTCACTGATATTGCCCATGCCACTATGCCATATCCTCTGCACCTTAAACCCATTCTAAATAAAAGATACAAATATACTAGAAGAAATCAACCAACTGTGCAAAAAAGGAGGGCATTACAGTACATATCCATCATTATTCATGATTCACTTCACAAGTACAAGTACAGTGTGTATTATATCTTCTTTGCTGACATACTGTATCACACATTTTCACTCCCTCCATTCTTTCCTGAAGATTGGTTAGTAAGCTTTAGAGAAACTAGTCCTCTGTAACAGCAGGTGTTTTTTAAAAGAATGTGAGGAACCATTTAAGAGTATTAGGATGGATGCCGCTCTGTTGTTCTGAGAGGGTAATGTAAGGTAATGTAACGTCTATTGTCTAATGTCTAAGCTGAGGTGCTCTGCAGAGCATA
Source organism: Nansenia antarctica (assembly GCF_963989245.1). Lineage (NCBI taxonomy): Eukaryota > Metazoa > Chordata > Actinopteri > Argentiniformes > Microstomatidae > Nansenia > Nansenia antarctica. The sequence goes on from NC_137677.1 coordinate 48,745,966, forward strand.
GGGCTGAAGATCTCTATCACTACTTGTGTGGTGGAGGAATTTGCCTATCACACAGCATGATCAGTATTTACTCTCTGTGTAGTCAAAATCATCACTGAACCTGTTTTTCATTACATCACATCTAAAACCAGCAGTTTTTGTTTCCCATCAGTTTTTGTTTCCCATCAGTATGCGTGCCGGTGAAAGGTGCGACCATTCACCCACGCTGAAACCTTGAAAAACCTAAAAATAGCTTTCTTAAAAATACATTTTAAAACTTTTTATTTTTTATTTTTTTATATAGTTTTTGGGATTCAATATGTACCTCCAGCTTTTCCTGTGTCACTTCGAGTCAACAGCAAAGTATTTCTTATCACTTCACATTACACCACAAGACATTTTGGGATGTTGCCCATGTGATAGGATAAGTTGGCACAGGTCAACATAATGGAAGGTTTGAAAGACCCTCTTACCTTGAAGAATGGACTCTCCTTGCTTGGGTAATGAGAGGAACATCAGCAGAGATAGAAGGAGATGGACACAGAGAGCACTGGTACACATGGCCTTCTTCATATCTCTGTCTCTCTCTCTCTCTGTCTCTCTCTCTGTCTCTCTCTCTCTCTCTCTCTCTCTCTCTCTCTCTCTCTCTCTCTCACACACACACACACACACACACACACAAACTCCTCCTGACCCCCTAATACCCAGACAGACACAGGACACTCACAGTACTCTAACCCTAAACTACACCCCCTCATCCCCCAGACACACACATGCACATACACAGCGATTGGAGACTGGAGCCAGTCTCAACCACATCAACACACCTATAGTACAGAGATTGTGAATATGAGACGCGTGACGTTGACATCGCAGCCAGCCTTCCCACAGCCGCCACCTGCCACTCGTTGCGATCCTACAGTTCCTGTGATCTCACAGCATGTCCACATTCATACATTTTGTAAAAAAATAATAATAATAATAATCCCAAAGCTCCATTGTCTGTCACAATATAAACTGTTAAACTTTGAGCTCTGCTTTTAGAAAATTCTGAGGCTGAGTATACTGTATGCACCGTACAGTAGTAGGACAATAAACAGGTAATATTATGGTTAACTAGTTGAATATTGTTCTGCAATCAACACTTCATCCTCAGCCTCACTGAGCTGTGTGTGTGTGTGTGTGTGTGTGTGTGTGTAGGTTTGTGTGTGTGTGTGTGTGTGTGTGTGTGTGTGTGTGTGTGTGTGTGTGTGTGTGTGTGTGTGAGTGTGTGTGTGTGTGTGTGTGTGTGTGTGTGTGTGTCTACCTGAGATGTGGTACAACGCAACACCATTGATTTGAGAGACTTTACATTTTTTGTGAACCTAGTGTACATTTAATTTCACTTTGTCACAGTGGTCTGTTATGGCTACCAGGTACTTCATTGACATTTGGTATTTATCAAAATACCAGCCATACCAGCAATAATCACATCATTAGATACTGATGGGAAACAAAAACTCTCATCAACCCACAACCACTGGCAGACAGTCAAAAAGGAAGCTCTCTCATCTGCAGGGAGTCTGACCGTGTCTATCTCCCCAGCCCATCAGCCAGTTCTCTGAATGTCATAGCTCAGGCAGGCAACAGCAGTACCTAGAAGAGCAGTGTGTGCTCTGTAAGCAAGGAAGGGGGAGCCACCTACTGAATACTAGCTAAGATCTCTGTGGGTGGGGGGGCCAGGTTAGGTCTGTGTCATACTGCCATAGTCATATATATATATATATATATAAAATACTGTATCATATTATCATTTCCACTGCAGTACAACTGGTCCCACTGTAGAACAACTACCATCATTTGATCACTTTATTAACTTATTCTAACCCTAACCCTTTTTTATTAATTACCTTACTTATTTTACTTTATTCTATTAGTGTTGATTTTGTATTCTGCTGCTATTGCTGCTATTGTTGATTGTTGATTTTGTATTCTGCTGCAATGCCAATGTCATAGAACCTGAACCTAAGAATTGCACTCTGTGTACCTGCACATTAGATGATAATAATATATAATAATAAAAGCAATTCTGTTTGTTGTTGAATGCCACAGGGCCAGTCTGCAGACTTCTGGTGCAGTGGTCTCTGAATTGTGTTGCTTCTTCATTGGTTGATTATGAAGATGGTGTGTGTGAGTTTGTCATGCAGTGAGTCGTAGGAACCACTAGATGGTATTGAGACCCCCACTCCGAACGTCGTCCTATTATACATTCATTTAGTGCCAGAGGTCCGCTGTACCTGGCTCCCACTCTATTTATTGAACTATGAAAACAAACCCAAGCAAAATGACCTATGATATCATATCTAATTATGGCAGCTCATAACTGGAGTAGTATGTTATCACAAAACGGATCCATTTACCCAAGGATCATAATTCCCATGATCAAAGTCCAATAACCATCTCTACTTCTACATCTCTCTGGTGTAGCCTGCTGTATGGGCAAACAGGTTCAAACCAGGAGTGGACAACTATGATCCTGCAGAGCAGCAGTTAATTCTAGTCTTGTCATTTCTATCACAACTAATCATGCTCTTTAACCTAGATGCAGATTAGATTAATAAGGAGTGTTATAAGGCTGAAACAAAAGTCTGCATACACACACACTGCAGCCCTCCACTAGGCCCAGAGTGGTCCACCCCTGGTCTGTACAGTCACATCCCTGGAGGGCTGGGCTGATGGTTCAGGCAGAGAGCAGGCGGAGAAACCCAGAGAACAGGTCAACATGGGGGGGGGGGAAGCCAAAGCAGAGGAACAGGCAAAGAATCTCATGAAGTCTTTGAATCCGGCGGAATTCCTCTCCTCCTCCGCGGCTCCTTTGGGAGGCGTCAGGAGCCTGTGGAGAGAGCGCGGTAAGACGGGGGCCTGTCAGGAACAAAGCTCCAAATTCACATGATATGTTTAGCTAAAAGGGTGAAAGAGAAATGAATCAAAGCTTGGCGGGATCAAAGAAAAGCAACAATAAAGTCAAGCCGGTTGCCATGGGACCAGCAGGAGATGCATATCATTTATAAGTTCTTCTCTGGATCTGTCTGTGATGTGAGGGGAATTGATTGCTATTGTTTGGAGGAGTGAAGTGTGGGAAGCTGGAGGGGGTGAAGAGCAAGGGTCAGCGTTTCACAGCCAGAGGAAGATATCACCTCATTTGTTTTAAACAGCTGCCTTCTGTGATCAGTGTCAAAGGCCATAGTGGAGTAGCACCCGCAACACATAATAACAGAGACAACAAAACAATTTTCAACGGCACTTTGTGGCTACCATAAATATCTAATAAACACACACTGCAGATAGGCTAAGTTGCATGTATTTGTTTTGTTTGTGGAATAAACAGACACAGGTTATGAATAGACTTGTGAATGTAACATGAACATGAAATCAAAGAGTCTCCGAGATTAAACATTTGAAAGGTGTTACTTTGGAGATTGGAAAGGCAACAATTAGATATTCCCCAGTTCCCTGTGAGTACAGAGAAGATAAATAAGGTTGTTCGTTGTCATGGGCACGCTGGCGTCATGACGCCATATTTAGTAGTTGTCAACCACAACCCTAACCACAGGTTCCTCTCGCCGGCAAATATGGAACCTGAGATACACGTCAAAAAACCTCAGAAAATGTCGTACAGCAAAAAGTTGTTAAAAGCCACGCTTTAGCTACCACTATTGCTATGATTTCCGTGGGGGGTTTTGTACTTGTTTTTAAACAACAAATGACCTAAAAGGGCAGTAATTAGTGATACAGTTAGGCATCTTCAAAAACTTAACAGACTCTATTGATTTATATAAAAAATCTAGTATGTTCAGAGTGTAGTTCATGCAGAGTGTAGTTCATGTGTAAAATGTCTGTGATATTTCTAACGCCCTTGAAGTGCAATATTTTTGCCTTGGATAATAGGAGGTAACTATTTAATCTTGCAGTGTGGATGGCAGCAATCCATCAATGCACAAAACAATAGGAGGTGAGGTAGGTGATTAAACGGAAAGTATTATGTGAAATCTGTCAACACACACACACACACACGTGTGATTGACGTGACAGTGTCACTGCGTATTGTCTGGTGGGGTGTGTGTGTGTGTGTGTGTGTGTGTGTGTGTGTGTGTGTGTGTGTGTGTGTGTGTGTGTGTGTGTAAGACAAGACCTAGATGAGACTTAGTCTGCCTGCTGCTCTCTCAGATTGCCCCCGTGAGATATCCCAAAATAACAACAAAGGTTCCTCAGTGGGTCGGATGAAAGCCCTGTCACCAACCATTTCAGCACGGAAACAGCCGGAAAGTCCCCTCCCCTACTGTAGCTGTGACTGACAGTTCATACATTCAGTGGGAAGGTAAAGAAGGAAAGAGACAAAATGTCTCATTTTGACCACAATGAGGTTTTTCCAAATACAGTGTCAATGAGATTAACATGAACATTTAGAAGCATTTGCTCCACTTGACCTATAGACTTTTTAAAGTTGTCGCTTCCGGCTGTTCCTCTAATTCTGAACTGAATGTATCACTATATCCTTTTCAAATAAAGACATACATTTAATGTACCACTATTAATAGATTTTGCTAATTGTTCTTTAGATTGTTGATGGAATATGTGAGAGGCAGTCATGGACAGAAAGGTACTGGTGTGAAAGGTGTAGAACTTTGGGCTCACTCAGTATTTTGGCTTTGTTGAAATGTAAACTGCCTCACTACTGTGTCTACAGATCAGGTTCTGGGTCTGGAAAGTAGAAATAGGCCTCAAACCACTCTAACCTGTTCATAATCTTCATCATACAGTCACCACCTACAGTTGCTTCCACTCAGAAATTCCTTCAATATTCCTGTTCTGTCTGGCCTGAAAGATACCAACATAACTACAAACAGGAGAAAGCTCCATTGTTATTTCAAACTGGTAGAAGCCCTGAGGTTATTTTTCTTCCATCTTTGAAACAAATCAATGAAACACTATCCACCTTGAACAATTGCACATTTCTCAAATCAAATGTAAGTTGAGGAGCTTTCGTCTGACTTATTCTCTTTGTGGGCAGCAGCAGTAGTGGATGTCTGATATGCAAAAGGTACATTCCTCAAAATAAGTGTCAAAGTGAGTGCAGTATTGAGTGTTAATAGAAAACCAAATTGTCTAAGAGAGCAAGGGACCTTCAATGCTATTTCATCGATAAAAATAGAATTGTTCTTCATCAAAAATTCATTTGAAATGCTAGCCTATCTTTTACTAAGTAACACAGTGGCTATATGATACAACATAACAGACATGAAATCATACAATGTTTCAGCGGACAAAAAATGAGTATGCATCTTATCATCAACATATTGTGTAGAAGATCCCATTACCCCTGAGAGGAAAGATGCGCCACAGCACCACTGATTTCTTGTCCAACATCACCCCCATGTGGGTGCATAGATACAATTCTTCTGCACATCGCTTATTTAAGGTCAAGGTCAAGCAGCAGACATCGGGGACAACAAAGCTACAAACCGGCAGAGGGTGAAAATGACTCTCCACTGACCGGGATGACCGCCAATTGGTTCGAATGTCACTCAATGAAGTGCTTTTTTCTAGCCACAGCCCTGCCCCAAGGAGCCTGTTTTGAATCGTCCTGGCCGAGCACTTCACCCCAGCTGCCGTTTGCCATTCTTTCTGTAGGTCACTTGATGTCACCCTACAGTTGTTGAGTGACATTGGAATGAGTTGGCGGTCATCCCGGTCAGTGGAGAGTCATTTTTGCCCTCTGCCGGTCTGTAGCTGTGTTATTTTTGAAATGTTAGGGATGGAAGCAACCTGACACTCACTGTATCCCTCTGCCAGTAAAGCCAGAATTGAACCCTTCTTTTCCTCACTTTCAATTCTTCTGTCACGGTCAATAGTTCTTTTTGGACTCCAATTACTTTTGAGGTACTACTAGCACTGTTTTTGCCATCCAGCTGGTCCTATTGCAAGAGGACAGTGATGACCACAGCAGTGGGTTTTATACATGATAAATAAGATTTGGTTCAGGTGATCAACTAATCAGTACTTCACTAAGTAGAATGAGGTGTGCCTGTGTTGGAATTCAACAGACAATGGAATGGAATTTAAGAAATATTTGGAGTGGTCTCTTAATTTTTTCCAGAGCTGTGTTTATATGTATATAACAGTATATCTATTTCTAGCCTGCATATGCTGCCTGTAGTTAGTGTAGTACTACATAGCAACATGAAATTGTCCAATATACTTGGTGTGCTTATCAATCACGGTATAGTTTGAAGAAAAATAACTAAATGTAAATCCAAGTCATATATACTCATATATACAGCATCTGTGTATATCAAATCATTGTACCTACTGCTGGTATCATATACAAGGTAATAAAATGACCTAACCATATCAATGTTAGCATGCAATCAAATTGCCAAATTGCATACACAGCTTTATTGGGTTATGTGTTGGCTGCTAAAAAGGGAAAAGCAGCGTAGTTCATTTATGTCCCATGTTGTTCATTTCAGCTTATCCATGGTATCAACATGTGGAAGTGGTTGCAAATCTCCGGCTATCTACGAGCAGCAAATGGTTTTAAATCAGTCATTTTAATATCAAAGCAGTTAACACTAGTATCGTAATTACTTGCAGGTGAATGTCCTGCTCCTTGTCAAAGCTGCATTTGAAGAAAATGACTGTGTATTTATCCAACACGTATTGTACAGTACAGTGAGTGCTCAACAAGCAGGATCACATTACAGAAGATTACTCTCGAGTTTCAGCCATTTTCCTAAACTACACTGGCCTTTGATCTCTGCTAAAGTTGATTGACTTGAATGGTTTTCATTACAAAGCCTTGCAAAGTCCTGTCTATTAACGCTGGTAAACAAAACCCAAGACATTAGGCGTGAGTGGGTGCAGCTGGGATAGTAGAGAAGAATGATTACAGAATCTTTTGATAAATCATGTTTTTCAGCAACAGTAATTTAGTCACCATTTTATCTTTGATTTGTATCTGTAACTCTTGAATGTAATTCACAAGCCCACAGTTTTTCCCACCATAACCAATGCAGCCAGTGCATTTGCCTGTGGATGTTGTTTCTTCATGTTCTTTATGTTATATACATTTATAAGTAAATGTGAAAAGTTGACCATGAAAAAGTAGAAGCTATTGCTTCTATGTTTTGGGTTGATGTTGAAGACGATTTCACTTCAAATATATTTTTTCTACATTGATTTAAGTTTAGATTTAAGCATGACAACATTAAGTTGATGGAAAGTTTACATCTACTGTATAAATTAAGTTTATATCACAAAATAACATTGAGGTATTGCGTTTTATTACATTTATACAGGCATTCACATGATCTAGTCTGTGAGGGACCACAACAACATTTCAAATGTGAAGGTTCTCAATGCATACAACATGTGTGTTGAAATGACAATAGACCTTATGTGCTATACACACTGAACTGTAACCCACCCTTTGTATGTCTCTTCCCATTACAAAGACTAGTCTGGATAACGAAGATCAGCTCGATACTACCAAGGGCCTGATCTCAGATTGACAGGAAAATAGCCGTGAATAGTATGACTCCCCTTATTACCCGACTAGGAAAATACTTAGGAAAAGATCCAAAACGAAGAATAATGGAAATACACTTTTCATGTCACAAATAATATGAGCAAGAGAGCGATTTATTCTGGCATCAGATATTCCCAGATTGTCCAATTGTCCAATCAGCTGTTTGGCTGTTCTGGTCTTCACCTCCAAGCTGACAGACATAAAGCATGTCTGTAAGAAATGTAAGACTCTTGTCATTATGCTTTCATGTAGTTGAGACCCTATGTGACATGACCAACTGATTCCAACACTTTTCTAATCCTGAACTTGACAACATAAAACTCTTAATTCTAGTAACTCCCATTAATGTTATTGTCAAATTGCTATAGTATGTCCTTCTTTGTTATTTGAGAGTTTTAAGTTGTGTAACAAAATATGGAAGTCTGTATAACAAATCAGAGGAAACTGAAAAAGCATGAGGTGCGGTTCTGTGATGCCATCTTGAGGAGGGTTTCTGACACAGCAACACATTACACAAATTACTATAACTGCAAAGCAAATATTTCTGGGAACATTCCAGGAATATCACATATCACTTGGGATGTGGGAGACAGCTAAGCAATAAGATGACAAAAAACAACAGCTCTCCTTATAGTTTTATTTCGGAGGGCTAGTCTTTATAGGAAAAAATAAAAGTTATATTATGTAACCATTCTGTGCAAAAGAAGACAATCAATCAAGTATATCATCTAACAAACCAAACTGAGCAAAAAATATACTGTTTAAAACAGAGTGTATATAGCTCTTTGATTTGAGGGATAAGTTGCCCTTGGTTCACTAAATATACAGTATCCTAGACCCCATACATACATAGTGTGTTGAAAAGACAGGGTTTGGGGTAAAGCTTAAATAACGTCAGTGGTAACAGTCACCTACTCTACTGCACTTGTTCAGAGTTTGTCTAAACCAGTTTTTTGAGGTGGGAGGAAGAGGTTTGATTTAAACATATTTCTTGAATTCATCGTAGAGGACCAGGACGAATGCTCCCCCCATGCCTCGGAGCACGTTGGACAGGGCTCCCTTGAAGAAGGCCTTGCCCCCCTCGTCACGGGCAATTTTCTTCCAGCAGTCCATGGTTCCAGTGTACATGATATCCGCTGGGTGGCCAAACACAACATAAGAATAGGATAAGATGTATGTGCTTGCATAAACATGATAACATGTTCATATTACGATAAAGAAACATTTATCTCTCTTTGTCAATCATTCAAAGTCTTATAATTAAACACACCGTGCAGCTTTATTTCAGAGTATGATGTAATTCATGTCAGAATAAGGATCAGGAATGTGATCTCCTGTGTGAACCCCTCAGTGGTTATTTTCATGCATGATCATCTTCTCTTTACCTTCTTTGCGTCCTGACTGCATCATCATGCGACGCCTCACAGTGTCAAAGGGGTAGGACACCACACCGGCCACGGCTGTCACTGATTGGGCGATCATCCAGCTGACCAAGATGGAGGCGTTCTTGGGATCAGGAAGCATACCTGCACCGCAGCCAATCACATACAACAGTGGTTAAATGTGGAACTAGTTGAATTCGTCATGAGGTGCAAACATGTGTTATCTGTACTTCAATAAAGGTGTTTGTGTTGTAGCCGATTGTGTGGGCTCTATTCAGTTATCTTATAGTCATATTCAGGAATCACCAACATCTGGCCATACAGTATATATACGGTACTTGAGTTTAGCATCCGAAAACTCTGGGTATAAAGGAGTAAGAGTAAAGAGCCTATATTCTGTAATCAGAAACATGGTTAGACTTAGAATATCAGCATTGGGTTGAGTTATGCTTCCTAATTCTCTGTATAATTTGGCATTACTACAAATTGCCCCAGTTTCATCAGAATTCCTGAGTCTGTATGGCCCCACATTTAAACTTTTCTGTGTATGGAATTTGTTTGTATGTAATTATTTGTATTTGTTATTTGTATGCTACTACCCTGCTGCTAAACTAAATATCACAATGAATGGGATAATTGATTGATTGATGGCCCTGTACCTTTAGCCGTATCATAGACCCCAAAGTAGGCCGCCCTGTAGATAATGATACCCTGCACAGATACACCAAAGCCCTGGTACAGGCCCCGGATCCCATCAGACTTGGTGACTTTCTTCAGGCAGTCTGCTAGCCCGTTAAACTCCCTGGTGGCTCCTGCTTTGCCCACATCAGCCGCCAAACGGGTACGGGCAAAATCCAGGGGGTACACGAAGCAGAGGGAGGTAGCTCCGGCTGCACCACCGGAGGCTAAGTTACCGGCAAAGTAGCGCCAGAACTGTGTGTGCTTGTCGACTCCTCCTAGGAAGACCTGCTTGTACTTGTCTTTGAAAGCGAAGTTGAGGGCCTGGGTAGGGAAGTAGCGTATGACATTGGCCATATTTCCACGCCAGAAGGAGTAGAAGCCTTGCTCTTTAGGGATGCGTGTGACGCAATCAATGATGCCCTTGTACTGCATATCAGCGGTGATCTGTTTGCTGGCATGTTGGACCTGAAAGGGGAGAGGAGAGGGGAGGGGAGCAGTGACTCAGTGACTTTTAGGTACAGTATCAGATGTTCATGTTAGTGGGATAGATTGAAACATTGCAGGTTTATTTCCTCACAGGCCATATGCAGTAACAGCAACTACGTAGGTTCAAAATGTAGCTAGGGTGACCTGTCAGAATGTACATTCACTTAAAGTCAGTGGCTTCCTGTGACCATACTGTACAGTAGTATGTCACTTGAACGTGTGGTTCTCTAAAAGTGACTTTAAAATATTTGATCATTCTTTTTTTCATAGCTACTCTGTTACATCACGTGAGCTTGAGATATCTGATGACACTGCAGATGTGACTGCAGCACCCCACCACGAGTGATGCAGATGTTAGCTTAGCAAAGAATTGCTAGCAAAACTAGCAATTTAACATATACATTATCCGAATAGAATCATTTAACCATTAACATTTGCTATTAAAAAAAAAGCATGTGAATATGAATATGTTGCCATACGAGGGATTCGCTAGCCCGTGCGACTGTGCGCAGAAAGGATGCATGCAGAAAGAGGGAAGGAGAAAGTGACCAGGTGCGAGATGCATCAGTCAACCAGGGTTAATAAGAGCTACACTGATAGTTGAAAGCGACTTGTGCAAAGCGGTTTACAACACGAAGACCTTGCGAATTCAAACTAACTTGCTAACTTTATGCTTCTGACAGCAGACGGCCAGTCTGACTTACCTGCAGAAGGAGTTTGACTCGCTCAATTGGGGCGACGGCCGTTTTGGAGATGGCAGCTGCAACTCCACCTGCCAAAAAGTCCTTGGCAAAAGACACGGCTGCATCTCCCATGACTGCGGGTGTCTGAAGCGTCAATGCTGGGGAATAGCAGAGGAGGAGACGAAGCGGCGCAGTGATGGAGGGTTGCTGCTGGGTTTGGGTACCAGAGGTTGTTCAGCAGCCGTGCATAGGACAAAATGGGAGAACGTTGGCACGCGAAGTTCTATTAGACTATCGCGAGAGGATACAGGGATGAGCATGAGTCACATCAGTCACGCTTCAGTCTGACAGAGTCCATCACCAACCACAGTGCATTCACCAACCCATACGTCCATTAAGGAAGATTATCAATGAGTTAATAATTTCAATGATACCGTCTGAAATAAAATGTAAATCAATATAACACTCAGGGGTAATTGAAGAAAACTTGAAACTTGCAACTTGAAAAAGTTTATTTTCATAAAAACTGCAGAATAATGTTGGCCTGTATGTTTTTAAAATCTTTGAAAACCCTACATACTACTGAGATAGTAAGCTTCTGCTAAGCTGTTCTAGTCATTTCGACTGCTTTACAGTTTTGGATTAGGCACAGGATCACTAGCACAACATAATTTCCAATGTATTAATACTGAACTGGTACTTTCCATATGAAAGCAAAAAAAAGGACACATTTTACACTCAAAAATCACAGCACTACTATAGAGCACATGTGATACCTCTGAAACTACACGTTGTCTGTAAGACGATTCACAATTGCTATTTTTTAATGCCTATGACAACGTCCAGGAAGTTCCTGGTGAGAGACATGCGTATCTCTCCAAACCCATATTTTATCAGCAGGTCTCTGTAGCAGTTTTTGGGCCTTTCCTTGCCCTCAGTCTGGACCAGCATGTTCAGAGACTGGAGGGAGGGGTAGGGGGTTGGTCCGTCCGACATGGTCTCAGCTAAAACCACTGCACATCCTGTGGTACAACAAAAGGTCTTCTTTTAGAATATACTCAAGTTCCCAGGTCTGAATCAGTCCTTCAGTAGAGGAGAAGGATGAAAACAAACAGTCGTGGGCCAAGGCCCGGATTTAATACCCACGTTGTCATTGTTGGAAAATGAGATTTTATTACGTAATGTATTGCCCCTTTACACTACATACAGTATTGTCATTCAAAACACATGGCGGTCTGATCAGATATGTAGGAAAGGGTAGGCTGTACATACACAACATGGTCAGTAACACTTAACTCTGAGTGGGGAAAAAGTACAGTACAGTTGAATTCCCTTCGATCAATAGAAAGATTTATTTCTGTATTTGACAGAAAACCACAATCATTTAGTAACATGATTTGAAAATTACATGGTCAAACAGTAAAGAATGCAGTGTCATAGTGGTCTCAACATTTAGGCAAAATGTTGGGAAAATGTGAGGTCCAGTTATCATTTGCTGACATCATGACATCACTGTTATGTAGGTTTTATGACACACGTTTCAGATCAACTGCTGATGGTGCCTTAATCCTAGGACCACCATGGAGGGTATAGATCAAGGCTCTAACAAATTAAACACCAGATTAAACAGGCAAGGTCAGTGTGGGAAAGATACAGTAAGTGACCATAGACACTGTTGCAAAGACCCATCTTAGCCCTTCGTCCCTCTCAGCGCTTTTGGACTGATAATAACATAACCACATTATTCCTTCTAGGACATGTCTGTGGGTCAGTCTTTGAGGCAGAGGATAGCGTCCAGGAGATTATGTGTGTGTTTGACATGCGCTGTGGTGAAGCCGTGGCTCTTCAGTAGGAGGCTGTACTCTGTGGCGCTCCTCTGTCTCCCCTCGCTCATACTGAGGGCCTGGAGAAGCCCCCGGCTCGGCCCCCTCCTGTCCTCATCCAGGAAGATCTCACTCACCAACACTGCGCTGCCTAGGACCACGATGGGCATACTCATTTGGGAGTAGAATACATGCTTCTGCAGCTTGGATGCCAGTCTGTTTCTGCTTTAGCCAACGTGTCATTGCTTGGCAAGGCAGCGATGGAGTGTTGTTGAAAGCAGAAACAGACTGGCTGCCACCGAATGTTTGGCTAGTTCTGTAGTGATGGGCTCTGGGCTTTTTCTTATGACTTTCAGAGGTAAACTTAGACTAAACCTCTACACTGTAACAACAACAATAGACATACATTTTGAGTTTGAGAAAAGTGCTACATAAATACAAATTGTATTATATATTATTATATTATTATATATATAGATATTATTTATATATATATATATATATATAAATATATATTCACAATGACAAAAATATTGAAGAGTAACATGTGGGCTATGGTAATGGCAATGATTGGATCAATACTTTTAAGATTTCATAAAATAAAAAGATAAAAAATTCACAATGGAGAGAGTACTGCAATATGTTTCTCAATCTTACCTGGCACGCATGCGTCCGAAATTTTACTCAGCAAGGCATGTACTTTCTCATCTGACCAGTCATGCAGGATTCTTGCCAGGATGTACATGTCTGCTTTGGGAAGCTTGTCTTTAAAGAAATCTCCTGTTCAGACATACAAAAAAGACGTTTGAATTACTGTCAAAAATAACTGCATTCATAGTCTTACATTTAACATCGTAGAATAAGCAAATCACAGAGGAAATCAGCTCAGTGAATGTCTCAATATTATCTAACTATGACAACAGTAGTATTGTCAGTTCATCCATTGTTTGTAAATGAACAGACCTGCAACAAACGATACTCTGTCCTCTGCGTTGTGTGGGCGGAAGTGACCACTCATCTCGATGACTGCAGGCAAGTCAAGCACAGTCACAGACAGCTCTGGGTAGGCTCTGGCAAACTCATAGGCTATAGCACCAGTACATCCTGGGTAGAGGAAGCCAAACACAACATGGATGAGGGTTCTTTCTAGGGTTAGCTAAATTGGTTGATTGGTTAGTAACATTGAGATGAGTAGTTAGGTTAGGTTTTCTCTGGAATCCTTCTAATATCCTATTCCTACCTCCCAGGTCACATGCCGTCTTATAACCGGAGAGGTCAAAGGTTGTTGCCACCACTCTTCCGGTAACCTTGGCGATGCTGTGCATAGCGTTCATGAATCGCAGTTTTACTTCATGTCTGCTGTAATAGGCATCCTTTAGAAAAATGAAGAACGAAACAAAGAGAAACAGCGTTACTTACAAATAACAGTTGAACAACATACAGTATCACCGTAATACAAATTATAATAATTCATTATTATCATAGGAGAGGGGGATCTTGGTAATCACGTGAAACAGGTCACCAGACTTCTTCCCGAAGGCCCTCTCATGCTGGTTGGTGCCCTCCTTCACAGCACTCTCCAGGTGGGTGAAGAGAGGCCACACCAGCTCGTTACAGTGCTGGATGTAGCCCTGCAGGGAGAGAGGGGCATCTGACAACAGGAAGCGCCTGGCCAGGTCTGTGTTCTGGTACATCGTTGTCTGGTGCACTGGGGAGTCGGGACGGTCAGAAGAAGGCAGGTCAGAAACAAACTAAGATATATTGCAATAAATGAATCCCAGTTATTAGAACATCCGCCACCCAGATATAATGCTAATAGGGTAAAGAGACATTTCTAATATTCTACTTTACTCATTTACAGATTCTTAAGAGGGTAGTGAGGATCCAGACTTACTGCTCTGCTGGCTTTCAAGCAGGCCCAGGGAGACACAGGCCTCCAGTAGGCGTTTGGTCCCCTTCACAGAGGTTTGGATCTCTTGAGCCACCTCCACAGCCTCTAGGCCCGGCCTGCTCATCAACACGTCAAACAAACGCAGCTTGGACGCTGCGAATAATGCCTAGGAGATATATAACAGAGGGTAAGGTTTACTGTAAGATACATTGAAGTGAAGGGACATGTTTGACTCCTAAAGAGTAAATTGATGCATCACCCTGAACTGATACTAACATGACACTGATATTGTTCATGTGACGCATCAATTTAGTTTTTAGGAACTACTGTATATATGTATGAGAACTAGGTATACAGCAGCGAGTCCAACCGTAGAGTATTTTCCTGTAGGCCTACAGTGTGTTTATAATCAAAACGTGCATTTATCCACAGGATATACCTTTGAAGCTTTGAATCCATCCATGAGCTCGATAATCTTTCTTAAGTCTTCCTTGCTGTCTTCACTCTCGCTGTCGTCATGCTCCTCGACATTCCTCATGTGCGTGACACCCCTGCTGGTTGCCTCGAGTACTGCAGTGTTGCGGATGTCATGTGCCTCACCATCACCATTCTCTACGCATTTTGACAGGCTGTTCACCAGTGTCCAAGATCCATCACCCTCTTCACTTTCAATGGCATCCCCTTTCACCTAGTTCGATTGAATAGATTGTAATACGATAAAGTCAAATGAGTAGGTATACATTGGTTTAGGCCCATTAGATTACACATCAGTGTTTTGACTAACCTTGTGAGCGTGACTGGCTGAAGGGCTGTTGTGGGTGGGGCTAGCAGGGGGGACGTGGTGGGCAAGGTTGGCTGGAGGGTTGGTGTAGGTGGGGCTAGCTGACGGGGTGTGGTGGGCTAGGTTGGCTGGAGGACAGCTGGAAGTGGGACTGGCTGGGGGACTGTTGTTAGCACAGCTGGCTGTTGGGCTGGTTTGGGTGCTGTTGTTGGTCAGGCTGGCCACGGGGGTGCTCAGGCATAGGGTGGTTGGGGGGTTGTTGAACAGGTAGCACAGCTGCTTGCAGAAGTGATTGAGGGGGAAACCCACGACATTGAGGAAGTCTCCATGGACATACTCTACCAGCATGCCCCCCAGCGCCTGGATACCATAGCCCCCAGCCTTGTCCCTGAGACAGACACACAGACACACACACACACACACACACACACACACACACACACACACACACACACACACACACACAAATATTAGGCCCAGGGCAAGGACACAGACACACGGAGATTAGACACACACACACATGACAAGACATGACATAGACAGAAACACACACAGAAACACACACACACACACACACATTAGATACAGGACACTGACACAAGCATATTAGAGGACACTGACACAGACCCACACATATTAGACACAATACAAGGACACATGAACACACACAGACAGACAGGGGAATCATGTGCTGTGTCAGACTACGTCATGTCTGAACAAAAAATACGAAATGTTTAGTATGCCTGCAAATGGCAACATACTGTACAGATAATTGATTGAACACACAATTTACACTTTAGATCCTTTACAAATATCTCGAGATGCACCGATACCGATATCAGTACTCATACTCGTACCCGATACTGTGCTCATGTACTCGTAAAACTTCTTTGATACATCCGCTCCCGATACCACTTTACAGCAACGTAACGTAACCTCTTGTAGCAGGTAGGCAGAGGAGGAGAAAGTAGTTTGGAGATAGTTTATGATAAGCGATGATGACGAGTAAAGTAGAAGTAGAAAAAATAAGGTAAAAGACTGCAAACTATGCTCTGCAAAATTCTGACAGGATCTGGTGAAAGACAAGTCGGGAATCGTCAAGTCCTAATTTGTCAGCGAATTCAGCTTGTTTTTGATTCACTGTATCGTTTGTCTTCCTGCTTTGTACTCGAGCGACTTACGTTTTAGGTGTTACAAAGCGATGGTAGCAAACACGTCTGTTTTGTCATATATTTAATTTGTTACCGTCAGAAAGTGAGGAACAGCTGATGAAAATGTTTTCAAAGTCATTGTTAGAACTGTAATGGTATTATCAAGTACTCGTATCGGTACTTGGTATTGACAAGTACCCAAATGTAAGTACTTGTATAAGAAAAAAAGTGGTATCAGTGTATTCCTACAAATATCTCATGTTTAAATAGAACAGACTCTGACCCAATAAGGGGAGAAGACTCTGACCCATAATATGCAAACAAGGACATGTTGGTGGAATCAAAGTCCACTAAGCCACCAGTTCACACAGTTTAAATTCATTGAAGTGACCTGAAGTGTTCCTCTGAGAGGTGAGCATGCATACTACTCCAGGAAATATCGACAGTCATTACCCTATTGCAAACAAAAGTTGAAGGGTTAAACTCACATGGGTTCTCCACTATTGATGTACTCCCAGAGCATATCTTCAGACAGTTCTGCAAACTTCACCTTAGTTTCTTCATAGAAGTCAATCACCTGGTATTCAGTCTCTTCATCTTAAAAAAGAGAGGAAAAAATATTTAAGTCTGTGGCATAATAAAAAGACTATAAAGATTATACCCCTCTTTTCTCCATTCTTTTTTGGCGGCTTACCTTGTTTTTCGTGGCAGAGAACGATCACTACTCCAGTAAAAACACTGTGTTCTTTACCACTCAACCTATAAAAACAGGTGAAGGAGAGGTGAAGGTGAAGGACATTCCGTTCTGGACATTCCGTTTTCCGAATGATTATGTCCAAATGTCCCAACAGCCCTGAGGTCGTAATGCCATATGTGTCAAAGAGGCAATTGGGCATGCTTGAGAGCATTCTATATGCATACAAACCTTGAGAGCATTCTATATGCATCTTGCTTGTCAACTGGTTTTTCAAGAATCAGCCCATCCACTGTCTGTGCAAAGAAGACAACCGCATACAGAATAAAGTAGTGTGAAAGATGTATCACATTGGAGAGAAGAATAATGTTATAGTTAACTGATTCCTCTCACCACAACAGTGTCTGCTGCGATCACAATGTCTGGAGTCTTCAGGTGTTTCTAAAACAAACCAAGAAATAACTTTATTAGTCATTTATAACAAATTAGGTCAGAATCAAAAAGGCACAATTATAGTCACTTAGTATAAAAAGAAAATGAATGGTCAGCTAGAATTAAGACATTCTAGAGCTTTACTCACAAAGGGCATCCTCCTAGCCACCTCTAGGGCCTTCTGTTTGGCTGTCTCCACAGCATACCCCTGGGGTGTTTTAAACAGCCTCTTGTCCAGGGTCTCTTTGAACCAGGATGGCACCACCTCAAACCGTAAACCCTGTAACATAAATGGAATAACATGAGGACATCCTCATCATCCTCATCATCAAACTTACATGTTGACATATGTTGACATGAACATATTGATAATATCACAACTAAAATGGATAAGAGCATTGCCGTAACAAGGAAATGTTCTAGGTATGTAACATCAGTAGGTAGTGGTGGTCTAGTGGATAGTGAGTTGGACTTGTGATCGGAAGGTTGTGAGTTCAAATCCCGCCTGAAACCACACCACTACTAGTGTGCCCTTGAGTAAGGCACTTAGCCCTCAGTTACTCCAGGGGGAATGTCCCTGTAATTCGTAATTGTAAATCGCTTTGGATTAAAGGCGTCTGCTAAATGGCAAAATTAATTAAAATTAACATCAAACCAAGTGATCCAAGCTTATGTTGATAATTGTTCAAATGTGATTTTTGTGTCGGAGCTAATGGGGATCCTAATAAACAAAACAAAACAAAACATCATCCTCATCATTTAAATAGCAGACTGTTGGCCTACGGTCTCACCACATTGGTCAGAATCTCCAGTCTCCTTGGAGACGCGCTGGCCAAAACGACCAGCTTACCGGTCAGCTTGGAAATCACAGGGTTCAACACCATGGTGACCTCAATCGCTCCTCACAGCCCTGAGGTCATCAATATAAAAGTTAAACATTAAAAAATCTGGGTTGTTTCAGTCAGCAATTTGGCATTCACATCTGTTTACTCATGCATTAACCTTGTAAACAGATCCACACTTCACTTGCATGCAAGTGAGCATGTGATAGGGTACAATGTGTGCAGTTCCAGACAATGAACCAGTATGTGCTGTAAAGTGGGTGTTATCCCACTCACTGTAATGATATGTGGTAACCGGTGCCCCAAGGCACGCATGTAGCCTAATTGTTGCAATTTCTCAGCCCACACATGAACACGTTTCTGTCTGTGCCTCATTTGATGAATGAATGAATGAATGAATGGTCTTTATTGTCATTAATACAGTACAGGTACCATACAACGAAATTTAGGAGGGGGGGGCTCCCCTGGTGCTTGGAAAAAAGACAAAAAACAAGAGGTCCAAGGGTAAAATAAAAAAGGGAAAAGAGCTGGTTTACATAACATTTATGGCTTAATATTTGTGTTTACTAGACGTATTACGTTTCAAAAAAAGTTAGTTACACTCACCTGTCATTATTGTCATTATGTAATAGATAGTCATCGAGTTACTATTAGCATTGACCAGACATATATTCACAGATTATAATCGTGTTGACAATAATCATTACTATTATTGAACACTATGATACAATAAGTATGTTGCTGCATTATAAAGCATGCTTGGCTTGAGAATAACTCACTGCCTGGAGAAGATGCCTGGTCAACACTCACGAAAGTTCAACGATCCAGCAGTGAGAAACTCACATGTTGACAACAGCTGAGCTGCATTTAGCTCTAATATGGTCTATAACACAAGAAACGGTACATACAAAAACATCGCATTACCTTACCTGCAGAAAGTCCTCTACTCTTCAGGTCCTGTCAAGAAAGGGTTGTTGAGTTACGAACTGTGCCACAGCGCATGCGTGAACGTGAAGACGCAAAATAGAGGAAGAACAGTCAGCCAATCGCATGGCATCATGGTTTGACTTCAGTGCCCCATTGGACAGATTCATTTCATCGATCCATAGACTGCATGGATAGCCTGACACTGTACACCAGCTATTGTTACTGTTTATTCACATAACTTCTGAATTTGGTCCTTAGTTATTGCAGAACATACGGATCATATTTGAACAAGTTTTATTTTAATTCGCATCAGAAGATTGATGTTAGAATGTTATCCTTCTATTACCAATATTTAATTTACTTTTTGTTTCTTTTTCTCCACTTAATACAAATTAGAATACTTGGATGGAATATTTTATAAATATTTATTTTCACTTTATTTTGAAGAAGGTTGGCACTGTCTGCCCTGGTTGATTTATATACAGAACACACAAAATATTGCAGTTAAATTATTTAGTCATATAATTTGATAAAAAAAAAAAAAAAAGATGTTGCAACATGCCATCTTGTTTGTCAGTAAAGACAAATGTCCCCTCCGTCTGCCCGCCCCCCTCTCTTTCACACTCTCTCACACACACACACACACACACACACACACACACACACACACACACACACACACACACACACATATACACACACATACTTCCTTCATCCCTTTTCTCTACAGGGTATTTGCGTTATTTACATAAGACAGAGCCTTCACAATTCTGTCCCTCGGACACATACTGGGCTGAACGCAAACTCTCTTTGCGCTGTTCTGTCTTGCCCGTGTCCACACTGCTCATGCTGTTTAGTTTCAGCATCTGCCTCAGCTTCTGACGGAACTCTTTACAAGCAAAGTAGTAGATGAACGGGTCCAGACAGCTGTTGAAGCAGCTGAAAGAGAGAGACAGCTTGTAGGCCATGTAGAGAGAGTCACCATAGTACAGTCTGCGCACTGTATGAGCCAGCAGCAGGATGTTGTTGGGAGCAAAGCAGAGAGTGAAGACTAAGAGCACAATGACAGCCAGACGTATGGCTTTCTCCTTCTGATTCCTGCTTCCTCTGCTCCTGGAGTCTCTGGCCAGCTTGCGGATGATGCTAACATAGCAGAACACAGTCGCACAGAACGGGACGAGGAAGAGGACCACAAACATGCCAAAGAGGAAGCCCGCCCATGCCTGAATGGATGGAAGCATGTCCTTCTTAAGAACATCAAAGCAGGTGGTGATTTGCAGCTCTGGAATGTGGAACGTCAGGTCGGTCTTCATCAGTGGGGACAGAACTCCTAGGACGAGCGTCCACATGACTAAGCAGCATACCACAGCGAAGGACTTCTTCCCCCGGGTCTCACGGAACCACATGGGCTTGGTGATGCCCAGGTAGCGATCCACGCTGATGGCCGTCATGGTCAGGATGGAGCAGTACATGTTAGTGAAGAACATCAGCGTAAGGAACCTGTGGAACAGAGTTACAAATGCATCCATTGTAAATAGTTTCAAGTTTATAGACTTTCACTGAAATTCTGCCACCACTACTGTAGGTATACTGTATACCAGGGGAGGTTGGTGGAGGTAGAAATTGGTGGACGGGATCATTGTAATGCATGGAATGGAATGAGGAATGTTAGCATGAGATGTGATACTGTAGTACTGGACTGTAATAAACAACCTTCACACCTTGTTGTCCTCCATGACTAAAGAACGCTGCCCTCTAAGTTTGAAATAACAATGTGTACTACCATTTTGCCAGAACTTAACGGGGCTCATCTAGGTCAGTGAATGATGAATGAATAGAAAATACCTGCACATCCCGGGTCCCAGAGTCCAGTCATATCCTTGGATCTGGTAGGCGATCTGGAAGGGCAGGGCAGTCCCCAGAGCCAGGTCAGTCAGGGTCAGGTTGATCATGAAGATGATGGAGGGAGTCTTGGGAGTGGTTCGGAAGAGGAGGAGGCACATGGAGAGGCCGTTCCCTGTCAGGTTGATGACCGTGACAACGATGTAGATGATAGAGATGGCGGTGCTGGTGAAGGTTTGCTGAAACAGGGACAAGGTGGCGTTGTCCAGTTTGGTGGTGGTGGTGTTGGAACTCAAAGGCATGGTTATGGCTTCTCAACACACTACCTGGAATCAAACAGACACAGTACAGAGAGATTTCAGTACAAATGGTTTACGTTTGTGTCGTTGTTTTTCTTGAGATCTATCTGTGTCAACCTTGCACACATTTTCTATTTGTGGGAAATGATTACTGAGGGCATAGCAAGCCAGTCATCTCACAATTCTCAGAAGTTTGGAGACAGGTAGACAGTTGCCAAGTTAGAGTTGCTGACTCCCTGTGAAGGTGTGAAAGCTCTGTGCCACGTGCCTCTCTATAGTCTGGCTGCCTGGGCGTCTGCTTTATTGACAAGTCTGTTGTGACCACAATGCAGGAGGAGTTCACACAGGAAAGGTTTTTACTTTTCACTTTCACTGAAAACAACTGTCACAAAAAGGTGTGTGTGGGCCCCAACTAGGGTGGAGGCAACAACTGTTTTCTGAGGGTGGAGGAAACATCTGTATCAACTGTAGTACTGTATATATTTCTTCATCAGATAAGACACTTGAGGTTAGAAGCCTTATTTGCAAGGGTGACCCGGATGGTGGTAATATTTCTGCTTAATATTACATTTACAGTGACATTTGTCAATTGTTTTAGTGTCATTTGATATGTTTTTGACATAGGAGTGAACTTCCTCTTCTGACATACAATAGTCTCTAAATCACTAGTATTCACACACGACATGTTTTTGAGGCTTTTGTTTTCACAGTACTATAGTAGTCACCTCTCACAGCTTTCCCCTGATAAATCTTTATAATGTAGGCCTAATTGTATAGTAAGTGTTATATAGTATATGCCAACATCTTACATACATCATTTTTCAGTATATACATGTATGGTTGCCGCGGGAAACAAAACCACAAGCTAAGCTTTGTTAGCGCCATGCTCTACCAACTGAGCAACAGAGGACCACGTTATAGTCATAATACTGTACAAATTCCAATAGTGAATCCAATGCAGTTGCACAATTTACTTCTCCCCATGTGCTATATTAACAGAAATCTCATATGACTTTGAATAAGCTTTGGCAAAAGTAAAAAAACAAAGGTATATATTGCTGTATATACCTCCCACACACGTTCAATGTTACAGCATGATACTAAATAGAAACCATATTACTTTAGACAACGCATAACGCATATTCAATTGAAGAATCTGTACTGTGTATACAACCATTTCTCATTATGATTTATGAGCAAAATGTCATTTGAGAACTCACCTCTGAGAACGAGTAGGCTTGAATGAGAGGGGAGTTAAGGATGGATGGATTTGGCTTTGTAGTGGCTGAGGAAAGGGGAAGTGCGTCATCTAGTCAAACTTCTACAATATGCCACCCTTTCTGAGAGGCACACACTTCGCTGTATTTTACCAGGTTAGTTCATTTGGGACACATTCTTCTTCTCACAACTTGTGAGAATTTATGAGGAGAGGAGTTTGTGGTTTGGGCATAGTTTTGGGCAGCATCATTTCACAATCCCTTTATCTCAGCCCAACCATGCTGCTTTCACCCACCCTCATCACATGCTTTACAGCAACACACCACACAACCCCATATCTGCAACGTAAACTCTATCTGCAACAACCCAGCAGCTAGATATGACATGTCACTATTGTAATTAACAACAGGTCTACAGAAAAGTGTTGTGTTATCTCAAAAAGAACAGTAGCTGTGTGTAATTACTGCAGTTAGAGTATGAATATAATTGATGCCCATAGCATGGTAGCAGAAGCAGGGCACAAGGTGTAGACCAAAGCAAGAGAGAGACAACACATTCATGAAACAAGTAGATCGGTCAAAGCTGTACGACAGCTTTATCGTCAAAGAAAATGTTCTGGGTGGCATGTTAAAACTGCGGCTTTCCTGTTTACCCATACAAGAGCAATCAGTAGGTGAGAGTGTCATGTACTGTCCTCATTAGAGAAAGAGAGAGAGAGAGAGAGAAAGAGGCAAATAGTGTGTGTGTGTGTGTGTGTGTGTGTGTGTATGTGTGCGTGTGCGTGTGTGTGTGTGTGTGTGTATGTGTGTGTGTGTGTGTGTGTGTGTGTGTGTGTATGTGTGTGTGTGTGTGTGTGTGTGTGTGTGTGTGTGCGTGTGTGTGTGTGTGTGTGCGTGTGTGTGTGTGTGTGTGCGTGTGTGTGTGGGCACATGCATGCATGCGTTTGGAGAAGGAAACCAGGGATAACACAAGTGAAGCGTGATATTATTGCTTTGAGATGTTTTGAGTGAAGTGAGAATAGCATGTTTTTCTCATTGTTGTTCATGTGATTCACGAGATGTCTTTTATGATGTTCACTTCCTGTTGATAGCGATCATAGGGTTCTGCTTTTATAGTGGGGTAGAGGGGTTCTTGTTACACAACACACAATATAGTGATTTAAGCAAGGGGAGATTTAATCTGTCCAATCTTGTGCAATGTAGTGTTGCCATATCTTAGGGTGTTTGTATTTCATACTTTACACTCTTGAAACAACCTGAAATATAAGCCTCTCTTGTTAATAAAATCTGATCAATCTCTCTCTCACACACACACACACACACACACACACACACACACACACACACACACACACACACACACACACATTTCTATCTCACAACAGCCATATACCTCTCACCCACTGGATGTGCCCCAGATAGCTGCCTCACCATGTCTACCAGACATCCACTTCACACACAGGCAGAGCCGTGGAGACCTGCTTTCATACAGCTAAACCTAACCCTTCTCTGGGGCCATGGACCAATAGTATTACTTCAGAAACACATACATATGTGCGGGCAAAGTCACTGTCCACTAGAGGGGGACATTAAGACAACCAGTGAATGTGGGCCATAGGTTTAAATACACCATGAACACACAATATTGCATATGAGTTCATTTATTTATATATCTCTTGAATAGTTTTATGTTCAAATCTGATGAAGAAAAACAAACAAAAGCAGAAATGAATGTATGACACAGATAAGAAGGAAATGACTGAATCTGTCCTGTGCAAAACATATCTAAGGCATGTTACACAGACATTACTATCTTATTACATAGCATGTACTATATGACATACTGTAGTTCAGACATCGACTGAATTGAAAAGTTTACAATTTAGTAGAAAACCGTGCAAACAGTGTAGAAAATTAAAAGACTTTCAACAGCGTCAGACTCTGCCCTCATGCTCATTTCCTTTGATCATGATGAATACCCAAGTTATGTTTTTCTTGGCTTGTGGGTGAAATACTGGTTTATAATAAAGTAACTGCTCACGTCATATCTCACAACACAAATAGCCCTAGCTGCTATGTCTACACTATGACAATTAGGAACCAGACTACAGTGAACATTTTGTCCCCCACAACCCTCCTTCTGTGAATTGAGAGAATAATATTTGTATCCTTTGTTGGAAATAAACATGTTATAGCTGTTTATGGACGGTATGTCAGATAATGGACTGTTCGATAGGAAGATTTTGCGTGTGACGTACGAACACACGAACGGATGGAGACAGATCCACAGTCCCCTCACAGATTTCATCGTGGGGGACAATAAGGTGATTGTCAATATTGGCAATATTGAACGTTCGTAAGTCACATTATACAAGGGGACAATTAGCATATAATTGACATATATGATTTCTCTTCTCCCAGCTTTCTCTCTTTCACACATGCATGCTCTTTCACACTGGTACGCACGCATGCTCACACACACACACACACACACACACACACACACACACACACTCACACACACACACACACACACACACACACACACACACACAGGAATTCCATTGAATATTTGAAATATCTTTCTGTTCACTACTATTATATATTTTCTTTGTGATAAAATCTATAGACTTTCTTTAAAAACATCCCAGTCCAATGGAATGACTAAAAAGGCTTAGAAATATGATCTCTGTGGATGTTGGTGAGATATTCCTTCACAGGCAAGGTAGACAGACAGTGTTCAAATGTGCTGCCTCAGGTATACTTCTCATGACAACAATGGGACCATCACATGTGACATAATACACAATATAGAGCTAACTGTTATCAGGCAGTGACTTCTGAAGTAACAATCTCTCTGTAGCTTCACTAATGAAATATCCTGTCATGAAACTGTGATTGGATAAAAGAAACATAACGGATGCAGGTGGTTATTGTGCTATCATATTCTGGGTGATACAACAGGATAACACAGGGGAGAAAACCTTTTTTACCGTCCAGCTAACATTGTTCCCAGAACGTTTCTGGTCGGTTAAGGGATTATGTTAATGTAACCTAGCATTGTCCAGTATTTCTGAGAATGTTCTTCAAACAACATTTCAGGACTGGTACGTCAAAATGTCAGAACTCCAAGGGTACAGTATGTTCCTGGAATGATGAGGTATGACATGATGAGATTTTTTTTTACTAAAGAGCTGGTAAGAACATCATGCGTGACTGAACATTCAAAGAACATTCTTGTGTGAAGTTATCATAAAACCAAATGGGAATTCAATGAAGACTTTCCTTTATGTTCTGGAAACCTTTCTTGTGAGGTGGAGTTACTCTCCTCCCAGTGTTCCATGGGTGGGCCAGTCTTACAACCAACAGTCTCCTCGAGTCCCACTATCTGGCCATGCTAGAGAGGATGGAAGTATGGCACTGTCTACCACCACCACCAGCCCTAAGCTAAGTCCTTTCCCTGTCCTAACCCTGAACCTCACTGCTAACCCTGCTGTAGGTCAAGGGAAGCTTAACACTCGTGTCCTCTCTAACATGGACATCTAGTGATTGCTGACTACTCATCCCCGCTCTTCTCTGAGCCGGTTCCCAACGGAACGACTTCGAAGCAGTGTTCTGCCCCATGTTCCGGTGAGTGAAGGCAGTCGTAACCTTTGACCCCAGACCCCATGTATTTGCGGTTGCGACCACCAGGCTGGTAGAGCTGCATAGCTGGGCGGTCCTGTATAGAGACAAGATGGTAGAAACATGGGAGGGAAGAGCAACACACTCAAACACAACCACAACCACAACAACAACACCACCACCACCAACACCAACAACAACAACAACAACAACAACAACAGGCTCACTAGAACACAAGATGGATGCTAAACTACAACACTAACCAAACTGAGAGGGGTACTTCTTAGCTGACAAGGGAAAAGAAAATGTAACTATTCATTTATCAGTTAATGACTAGACATACAGTAGGCTGCGTCAGCGTTTCATGCCTTTACAAGATCTATTTTTGAGAATGATTGGCACTGTTGTCTACACCTCAGCTTAGTGTGGCCTTGCCTAATATGGAGCTTTCAAGAGTCATAGGATGTGGTGCCCAACATTCTAACCATTCTAACCATTCTAACCTCTCCCATAAGGTTAACTGTACTGCCAGCTCCACCCCGCCCCCTGTAGAAAGGCTAGCTGTAACCCCCCCCCTGCCCCATGTAGTAAGGCTAGCTGTAGCACCCCCCCCTGCCCCATGTAGAAAGGCTAGCTGTAACCCCCCCCCTGCCCCATGTAGAAAGGCTAGCTGTAGCACCCCCCCCTGCCCCATGTAGAAAGGCTAGCTGTAACCCCCCCCCTGCCCCATGTAGAAAGGCTAGCTGTACCTTGGCTGTAGCCCCCCCGCCCCATGTAGAAAGGCTAGCTGTACCTTGGCTGTAGCCCCCCCGCCCCATGTAGAAAGGCTAGCTGTACCTTGGCTGTAGTCCCCCCCTGGTGTGGCCCCTCTGACTGGGAGGTCCCTCTGTCCTGATGCACTAACACAGACTGAGAGACATGGCCTGGGTCAATGGATCAGTTCAGCAGACAGTATGTCTAGATATCTGAAGTACTGCCTGCATGTATGTATGTATGCATGTATGTATGTATGTATGTATGTATGCATGCATGTATGCATGCATGTATGTATGCATGCATGCATGCATGCATGCATGCGTGTATGTATGTATGTATGTATGCATGCATGCATGTATGTATGTATGTATGTATGTATGTATGTATGTATGTATGCACGTACAGTATGTCCTTGTGTGTACATGTACAGTATGTATAGTATGCATTTATGAACTGTAATGCTCACTAATCCTAACCCAATATGTGGTGATTGCATAATTATCTTGTGCTACTTGTGAGGCGTAGCCAAAGGCATAATATGTACATGTTGGTGATCAATTATAATGGAGATGTATTACACTGTCTGCACACAGGCTCAAAAAACAGGCTTAGGGATAAAAGCTGCTCATTCTGCTGGAAATGTGGTGGGGATGTACAATATGGTTAACCAGTAGATATCATGAAAAACAGAAACAGAAACTTCATTAACCTACCCCGTTCCCCCCCCTCCTCTCTTGCTCACCTTCTCGCTCACCTTGTTCCGGATGCGTTCCTTCCTGCTACCCAGGTCCTCCCTATCCTCTTTGCCCAGCTTATCTCCCGTGTCAGCAGGGCAGTAGGAGTAGCTGTGGTGGTGGGCCTCTTTCTTAGCCCTGTCCTGGCAGTAGCCTTTGCCCCATTTGGTCTCCTCTTTACGCCGCATAAACTTATCGAACTCATAATGGTGGCGCTGGCGTTTCCTCTCCTCGTCTCTCCCCCGGTGGTCCTTGTCTCTCTGTCTGCGGCCGTGCTCCCTCTGCTCCTTATCACTCTCTGGCTGCCCCCTAGTGGTGGGGGGTGAGAGAAGCAGGGATTCCATCACCGTGAGTTTTCAGATTGAGAAAGGTATTATATAAATGCAACACATACAGTTGAACACAACGTCAAATAATAATAATAATAATAATAATAATAAAAATAACAATAACAATCATAATTATAATCATAATCATATAATAATAATATAGTAGAACATTTTATTTGATGTATTTTGGCCTGGGTGACAACATGAATACATGTTCCATAGTGGTTGTGGCGGGGCCTGGTGGCTACAGACACACACTGTTCACTGTCCATGCATTCAGGTTATTTACTTGTCCTTGGGTTCCTTTGACTTCATGTGCCCACTGAGTTTATCCCATTTGCCCCTCTCTGTCTCCCCGCTGTCCCCTTTGTCCTTCAGCCTGTCGGAGTCGACGTCATCGTCCCTGTCGCTCTTCTTCAGCAGCTGAGGCAAGGCCCAAAAACACAGTTACTGATGCACAGCCTCACAGTGACATTCAGAAAAAAATAGGATCATTTTCATTTATACTACATTATGTTATCACATGAAAACACAAAGTATTGACTGCAGAATACAGGTATTTATCTTGAGCTTCTATTGCATGTCACTGTTTAGATCAAGCTGTTAATTATTAACTGTCTATTGCACAAACGGACGGGTTAACCACCTTGATCTTAATGTCTTTTTCCGACAGTTTCTTCTGCTTTTCAGCTTCCTTCCGTTTGCGCCTCTCCTCCTCCCTTCTCTTCCTCTTTTCCTCCTCCCTCTGTCGCTTCTTCTCCAGCTCCCTGCGTCTCCTCTCCTCTCTCTTCTCCTCTCTTATTCTCTGCAGGAAAGTGTTGAAATATCACAAGTTATTTCAGATGTGAACATTTGACCATTTCTAAAAGTGTAATGAGTGTGCAACAGGCGTCACGCTGCAGCAAAACAGCATTGCTTCACAAGCTCACACGAGTCTTGATATTGTGTCCTCTGGATTGCCAACACATCAGCTGCTGCACCACCTAAAAAGCTAGCAATTCGATAGCGCCACTGGAAATATTTGGAGTATGAGGAATGAGTTTACCACTTTAACTCATTTACCAATGATTGGGTTTCCCTGTTCACAAGTCAATACAGTACTCGTGTTTAGTGTTGTTCCGATACCATTTTTTGATCCCGATACCGATACCGATACCTGACCGTGCAGTACTTGCCGATACCGAGTACCGATCCGATACCACGGCGTTTGAAAAAACAAAACAAAAAAACATGTTTTTTGAGCCGCATACTCACCTCGATGTAAAATTATTGCTAACACTTAGTCTGGCACTGCTCAAAACCTTTGTAAAACAGGAAAAAATACCAACAGAGAGTGAATACTATAGAACTTTTTTTTATTGTCTACCTGGTATGGTGACAAGAAAATCAACCCCTTATAAAACCTGAAATGTGGCTCTCACAGATGCCAATCAGTGCAATATCCATTTAAGATATAAAACAGTCGTAGTAGTAGTAGTGCAACAGCAAGTGAACATTTACAAACAAAATAACTTTAGTACTTAAAAAAAAAAATCGGATTTTTTTTTTGTTAGTACTCGCCGATACCGATACCAGCATTTTTGTGCGTATCGGTGGCCATGCCGATACTAGTATCGGTATCGGAACAACACTACTCGTGTTCTTACCTGCTTTTCCAGTTTCTTATTCTTGATGTATTCCAGAAGTGGTGTAGTTCTTTTGGCTAAAGCAATGCATAATGCAGTCAGTCAACACATAACAATAGAGATATACTGTGTTTGGAAAATAGTCAAGCAATACAGAAATAAAATGCATTATAATGATCATTGATCATCATTGACAAGTCATGAATAGCAGAGCTTTGACGATGGGGCTACACCCAGTACCTATCAGCTCTCTGGTCTTGGCCTCTATCTCTCCCAGCAGAGTTTCAGGATTAGCCATGGACTTCTCCTCATCACAGGAGTAGTTCTCCAGGAAGCGCCTGTACTCTGGGTCTGAGGCGGGCCAGGGAGAGGATCAGAACAATGATCATATTGACATTCACACCGTTGAGCAGATTACCCACAGAGACTGTAGGTCAGTAGATACAAAGAGACGATGGCCATTATGGTAGCCAGAGTGACCTGTTCATTACCCTCTTCAATGCTTCCAGCTTTGGCATCTTTCTTTTTCAGCTTCTTTTTAGAGACTTTCTGAAAGGGGGCAAACTCTACCACAGCCGGGTACTCTTGGCCTGAACAAATATTGACAGAGAGAGACGGATTATTGACAACACCTGACAGACTGATCAAACAGTTGCTATGGTACCTGGGGTGCTACCAGGTGAATCATCTGTGGACTTCATAAACAATGACATGATCTTGGCTGTGTGGCATATCTATCAGCTGGATACGTTATCACATTATAATGTAGGATGTTTTGAACAAGGATGGAGTGATCAGTATGAAAACAGTACCTTTGTTATCGATGAACACATAACCATCAAAACGGTCTCTGAAGAGCACGATATCCTCTGGGTTGTTGAAGTTAATGTAAGCTCTGGAGAACAGGTGTGGATACAGGCTGCAGAGGGAGATCAGGTCATTTAATACATTATGAAGTCAGTCATATGGTGAATCCACATGATGAAGTTTCTCATGCTCAGATTCCCAGTCCCTGCCTCTAACCACTAGATGCGGCCTAGATGTGGTCAGCCCTCAAAGCAGAAGTGGTTCGAAATGTTTACATGTTTAAATTTCACATTCCTCTTCTCTGCTCAGGTTAAGAGCACGATATTTTTAATTTGTGAAATCAAAAACTCTGTTTTGGTGTCCTTTTATAGCTCTATTCACTATATAAAATTGGAACAAGCTATCAAAACATTAGGTCAGCCCCATCTTTATCCATTTGTAAAAATAAGCTGAAAACTGTTCGGTTTTTAATGTATTTACATTTTTTATGTATTTTAAATACTGACAGTTTAGGTTTTTAATAGACTGATTAGTTTTTTTTAAAATTTATTTTAAACTTGAACCTTTTAAATTGTTATTGTAATGCACATCTTTTGTTCAGCTTTTAATGTATTGTACTTTTAATGTATTGTATTTTTAACCCTAAACCTATTTCGATTTTAACCTTTTAATGGTTATTTTATTGCACTTAATGATGTTTTTATGTCAAGCACTATGACTTTGTATGAATATGTGCTATAGAAATACATTTGGCTTGCCTTGCCTATTCCTCTGGATTCTTTTGTATTCACCTTTGATCAGCTGCGAAGAACTCAAAATAGTCGTAGGAGGGAAGAGGGCTGAGCTGCTCCTCCAGCTGGTCCTTTGACAGGCTGGGTGGAAGTCGTCGTATGACCACCTGTAACCCAGGAGGGAGGGACACCATGACGTCATCCACACATACCACACATACCACACATACCACACATACCACACATTCCACTAGCCTATCATTTGATAACCCAGAAAAAGACGTTCAAGGTCAAACGCGGGAACGTTTGCAGCGAACGATATTTCCCCTGGCAGGCGGGCTTGGTTATTTGAATGATTATGTAACGACGTGTTGCTTGCTCTTCTATACGCATACCAGCTCTTTGCTCTACTTCCATTTGACTGACAGGTAAACAGGCATCCAACAATACTCAGTTCACAGAACAATTGTATTTAATTGATCAGGGTGATTTAGGGCATAGGCTATTCCTTCGCCTCGTTTGACAAAACATAGTATAGCGATAGTATTACCGTCCACTGAAAATTAGAGCATTTGTTCTCATTTCCTAAATGATCATAAATGCAGCCCCGTTTCTGGAAAAAAAGGCATAATGTGTAGTAGGCAATATGCACTGCATTTTCAACATTCTGTTGTTGGCATCAAATGCGTGCAGACGGCGCATGGCTACGCATCCTGATCCCGCTGTCGCTGTCTATGGTGCTGATCTGAACCCCCTCCATATCTGTCTATGGTGCTGATCTGAACCCCCTCCATATCTGAATGAATGAATGAATGAATGGTCTTTATTGTCATTAATATAGTACAGGTACCATACAACGAAATTTGTGAGGGGGGGCTCCCCTGGTGCTAGGAAAAAAAATACTAAAAACAAGAAGGGAAAAGAGCTGGTTTACATAAATAATCTGCGGCCGACACACAGCAATAACAACGCGCCATCACTGCTCTTTCTGCCTACCTTCGTGAACACCTCTTTCTTCTCCTCCTTTTGCTTAGAATTGGCAGAGACGCCGTCCTGTTCCCGCGGAATGTCTCTGAATTGTATCTCGACGACACTTTTCTCCCTGCCTCCAGTCATTTGGTCCTTTTCAGACCTCATTTCTCTCCATCTCTCTCTCTCCCCTCTGGAAGTCAATGTCTGCTCGCGAGAGTTGGAAGCAAAATACCGCGAGTGTTCAACAGAATCGCTTGACAGATAGATGCGGTCTCGATCAAATTCGTGCCTTACAATGTGATCGTTATATTTATTTGTGAAAACTAAAGAAACACATCTCACATGCTTGTTAGTCATTTTATTCACTAAATTAGATTGTAGGCCTAATAATGAGAATGTTAGCCTACTGGTGCAACAAAAGTGTTTTTCAAATTAAGTTACCTGGGCTATAGGCTAGCCTATAAAGTTAGATATCTAAAAAAAAAACACATTGTATTGATGGCCTATATTATATACATTTTGCGGTATACAGTCAACCAATTATAACAAATGCAGATACATTTTTCATTTTAATTGCTGCAACAAAGGAATTATTACATTCACATGACATAACCTAATTATGAAAAGCGCGAGGGAAATCGATAAATGAAATTCTTGGAGAAGAAAAACAGTCAAATTAAATCCATTAAGAGAATCACAATTTCTCCAAATTCGACGTTCCGGAGAAACTCAAGTTCTGTGTTATTGAACAACATCATGTCTGATGAGAGCGACTTCCGTCATCTCTTGTCCCAGGTTGGATTCTCACTGCCGTCAGAGTCACTGTCCTCTCCGCTGGGCTTGACTCTGGCCCGGGGCAGACAGAGAGGGCTGGCCGTGGTGGCCGTGGTGGTGAAGGTACTCCAGGCGTCGGGGCTGGACGGCTGGCTCAGTGACCGCCCGTGGCCGTCACGAAACGGAACTGCAGGGATGAGGGTGAAGTATTAAGGACACCATTAATGACTTTGTTTGAAATGTGTGTATGCTTAACATTTATGCAACAGTTCTGATTATGAAAAATAATATTTGCTTAAAATTGGTAGATACATAACCATGAAAATTATTTTTAATAACAATTAAGCATTTGAGCACATCTGTCCAGAAAAGTCAGTCAGTCAAATTCTTAGTAAACAACTTAATCAGGCTAACTATTACACCCAGGCTAACTTATTACACTTATTACACCCATCCACTCATCCACTCCCATGTTTTAAGAGGATCACAGTAATACCATAAAACACTTTTTTCATAATTTACTGATAAGCCTTGTTAATGTTTCCCCATACAACCTAAGCACTATGGGTGTAAAGAAGTGCTATACATTATCACCATTAACATCCATACACTGTACATCCCATTACTGTATACACAGCAAGTCAATTTCAGAGTTCTGTGTGACTCACCACTGAGGAAGGTCTGTTTGCCGCTGCTCGTCTCCACACACAGCCGTGGTGAGGGTCTCTCCGGGGTGGACACAGAGCTCGGCACTAGGCTAGGCACAAAGGTGGAACAGGTGTCCAGGTCCCGACAGACCCTATCCTGGGTGTAGGTCACAGCTGACTTAGATGGAGTGCAGCCCATCTCCACAGTTGCTGCAGCTCTCCATGAGGAACTGAGAACCTTGAGGTGGGAGAGAGAGCTGACCAGGTGTTAGTAGAGAGATTAAACACCCAGTGGAAGGAAGTAGAGGAACAGAGTGTGTGTGTGTGTGTGTGTGTGTGCGAGTAGTGTGGTTGGCTGGTTGAGAGTGAAGGATATCCAGTCTCTTTGTGGTTGTCAGGCAGACGACAGAAAAGCCACTCAGAGAGAAACCATCTCTTACCCCTCCTCTTCAGCGCCTGACCTTTGACGGGAGAGGAGGGTCTAAGTGTGTGTGAGAGTGTGTTGTGTGTTAGCTCTCCAAAAAAGTGGCGTCACACACAGACCATTTGGGGGGGTTTGCTCTCTTGTCAAGAGACTCTGATTATGTACTGAATCCTAGCAGCTCTGGAGAGGCTGTAAAACAAACAACACCCTCACTTGTCTCACAACTAGACACAGAGAGCCTGGACTCAGAGGCGGTAATCCCAAATAAGGGCATGGTGCAACACGGTACTGCAAGAGGAGGCTGGGCAACGGCTTCAACTAAATTAGAATTTAATGTTCACCTGTTGTTGATCTGAGATAATGGTACACTATGGAACAGCACACATTCATTGGAAGAGTGCATTGACTTAGTTTTTTTCACCTGGCTATAAATGTTCATATTGTTTTCCGAGCTCCTGTGATGGGTGTGCACTGTGCACAATTTCCTCATGCAGCTTCGGGTCAACGGGTGATTGTAGAGCTGTGTATATGCTTAATGTGTTTGGGTTTTTTACAGTGACATTGATTGTGATGTCAGCATACGCAGCATGATAATGTTGATTGACAAGACATTGTGTATTGTTATAGACAAACAAAAAAAGGTTAATCAGGTTCACATTCTGTGACAAATCTCTTTTCTTACTAGTACACATAAAAAAGAAATTACCATTCAAATTCAATGTCATGTTCAGTTTCTGAAATAATAGACTGAATGATAACTAAAAGGCCAATTAAAAAACAACAACACAGGACTCAATCCACTCGGGTCCCAAAACATTATGAAAGAGATAACAGAATATTAAAAGACAAACGATAGACCAGTAAAAGATAAAACCAGTACTTCATTTCATCAAAACTCTTGCATTCAGCCAGTTTTGTTTATTAAAAGTACAAATCCACAGGTAAGCAACACACAAGTTCCTGCCAGGGGCAGAGGTAGGGGGTACGGTTAGTCAATGAGTTGGTCAGTTCAAAGGTGTTGCTGCATTCTTCCTGTTCAGTCAAGCATTGGAGGATCTCCTCTTGTCCCATTGTCTGCAGATGACCCACCACCCCAGTCCCAATCCCAAACCAATCCCTAATGCGCTATCCTCAGGACCTCGCGGATGAAAAACGGATTGGATAAGTATAAGCAATATGCTATCTATTCAAATTCTCTTTTTAATGATAAAGGTGCTGTGTAAGGCATAGTCTCTTTTTTATTTTCAATAGAACTTGAGTTCATGTTCATAAAACACAAACAGCTCCACAATACACGATCAAACAATGTCAAATGTCCATCCCACTGGACACACCAATTCAATCCTTTCAGATCTTCAAGGGGCGAGTCAACAAGGAATTTCATGAGGATTCCTCCTTGCCAAAGGTTTGGTTTGGTTTGGGACTAGTTCATAAGGCATGGGCCTGTGTTAAAATCGGTCACCGCGACGACGTCGGTGGCGACATCACATGCTGGTGTCGGACATGGACGTCTCCAGCATCATGTCGCTCTCGTACATGTCACACTCCAGAGGCAGCGACCGCCGCAGGGTCGTGTCCAGTGCTGCTTTGTCGTGATTGGATGGCGGCGTCTCCAGCGACATGAGGCTGCTCTCCTCCAATATGGGCGTGGCTCGGGTGTCGTTGGGTTCCGTTGACGTGTTCAACATCTTTATCAACGCCGGCGTGCTCAGGGTCCCGCGCACCTTATCTTTTATGTCTGTGCCTTAGATCAAGACAAATAACAAAAAAATATTTATCATATAGCCACTCCCGTGAATATGTGTAATAATAATAATCAGGGTTCCCACACCTTCTGAAACATCAAATTCAAGCACCTTTCAAGGACTTTCAAGACTCAATTCCCTCAAATTCAAGGACCCAACACGGCATAGACAGATCTAGATGAGAATTTATATAATAGGAACTATCCGCTCACAGACAACAATTAAAAAGAGAGGCTTGAATGTGTGAACATTAGATGGTCTCCTGCCTTCTC
The DNA here is from genome assembly GCF_963989245.1 of Nansenia antarctica. NCBI lineage: Eukaryota > Metazoa > Chordata > Actinopteri > Argentiniformes > Microstomatidae > Nansenia > Nansenia antarctica. The sequence goes on from NC_137677.1 coordinate 48,782,083, forward strand.
TACCACAGCAAAGCAAAACAATATATTGTGAAATATGTGTAAAGTTAAGCAATACTGAGACTTATTTACTAGTTGACAAGCTAAGTAAATCTTTTTTGAATATATATATATATATATATATATATATATATATATATATATATATATATATATTTTAGAGAGAGAGAGAGAGAGAGAGAGAGAGAGAGAGAGAGAGAGAGAGAGAGAGAGAGAGAGAGGAGGAATTCAAGCACTTTCAATGACCCATGTCTATTTTAAAAAAACTTTTAAGAACTTTTAAGACTTTTTTCACAAAGATTCACAAACTTTTTCACAAAGATTCACAAACTTTTCCACAAAGATTTCAAGGGCCCGTAGGAACCCTGAATAATAATAATTTAAAAATTTGAGGGTAGGTGGTGTAGTGGGTTAAGCGTCGACCATGTAAACGCAGGGTTCCCGGTTCGATTCCGGCCATGGACATATCCTGCTTGTCATCCCTTCTCTCTCTCTCACCCATCCTTCCTGTCAAAATCTCTACTGTCTCTATCAATAAAATAAAAATATGAGTGGGACTGCCCCACTCAGAAAAAATTAAAATAAAATCATAAAATAAAAAATGTGGGCAACATATCTAGGCTATGAGACATACGATGAGACAGTGAGGGGTATTAAAGTGTGATGTAATTGTTTTACCTATATAGGCTTCCGTATCGCCAATGTACATCTCAATGCAGTGGCCAAGCATCGTCACAGAAAACGTGTCATCTCTTTTAAGACCAAGTGCCTGTCAGAAAGAGAAGCAAGTGGTAGGTATTGGTTATTATAGTCAAGAATAAGATCCCTCATAGAACATAATCCTTAAGAGGTGAACAAACAAGATCTCCAGTCTGGTTCTGACAACATTCAGGTGTGTGGCAGAGCTCAGCCATCTCTAAGTAGCTTTCATATTCAGATCAAATAAACTGTAGTATTACTGTGTGAAAGTAGTCAATGGCGCTCTCGAAGTCCCCCATAAGGCTGTGTACATAGCCGATGGCGGAGTAGGTGGAGGCGTGCTGGGGGATGAGCACCAGGGCCTGGCGGTGGTACTCCAGGGCCTGGTCATACTTCCTACAAGGAGAGAAAACACACACACACACACACATCATATCAGTCATGTCCCTCACATCCACAGCAATACTGAGATTCTGCCTTCATCGTTCGGGTCAGAAACATGCAAGTTTTCTGAGTAGGTTAACTATGTGAGAGTTCACACAGAGTTTGAAGCACTCCAGTTACTTGGCATGGATCCATTCTATTACAGAGGGAGATCAGATACATAAAAGGATAATAATGATTATTATTTAATTTGTTTAAGACTGCCATACTGAATCATATTATATTGTACACACAAGGCTGATATAATAATAATAATAATAATAATAATAATAATAATAATAGTAATTCAGTAAATCAGTAATAATGGTGCAGATAAGAAGCCTTCATTAGAAATAACAAACACACAGCTGTGTTAACCGTGAGTGGATTACACCAAGACGCCGCTTCACATAAAAATAAACCAAAGCTTTCAAAACAGCCAGATCGTGTGTTTTGCTAGCCTCTTTTCATATCTGCTGAGTACTTATGCATAATTCATTAAAGGATCTTTGCTTGAATCCTCAATGAGAACCCTACTTATGTAGAATGAGTGAAGCAGAACAAGCGCTTGTGTCTCTGAAAATAGTCGGTAGAGGAGAAGAAGAGAGGGGGAGAGAGAGAGAGAGAGAGAGAGAAAGAAAAGAGAATGGTGTGCTCTAGGTCCTACCTTAACCCCAGGCCTTCCATCTGAAATACCACTCAGGTTCATTTTAGAAGCCTACGTCTTTTAGCACCGCTTTTTCTAGTGCCAGAATAGGACTGTCTGCCTACCCAACTCCGAGCCGTGCGTGAGACAAAGAACAATGGGGCAACAGTGATGTCACTGAGTAAACACTGAGCTGCAAATGCAGTCAAGACAGTTGTCAAGGAGAACCTGGAGACTTACTTCAGTTTTCGACAGACGTGACCGAGGTTGTTCAACAACGGCTCCCATTTGTCCACTGTAACCTAGAAGAAAAAAAAACAACAAAAAACCCATCTTTACCATTTTCATGTCTTGGGAGACTAACTGAATCCATTCAGAGTGAGATAATATCAGCTGACTGAAGCAGCTACCTCATTCCCGATGGCTTTGATCTTGTCCATTGCATCCAGGAACAACTTCTCTGCAGTTTTCCAGCTGAAACAGATTTGGTGACATTTTTTACAAACTCAACTGAACCATTGTTAATAGATACCATGCAGGTCCTCACATGTTAATCCTCTATGAGTGCATGAGTGTGTGTGTGTGTGTGTGCGTGTGTGTGTGTGTGAGTGTGTGTGTGTGTGTGCACGCGCATGTCTGTGTGTATCCAAGCAAGGTTGTTGAGTACATGTGCATGACTGCATGTGAACAAGTTCCCTTCAGGTAGTTCACTTGACATCATCACATACTGTACATGGTCAATTGTCTGTTCGTTTTATTCCAGTGTGTGCATGCATTTTGCATGTGTTATCCCTGTGTGTGTGTGTGTGTGTGTGTGTGTGTGTGTGTGTGTGTGTGTACAGTATGCAAGACTCACTCTCCGTTCTGGAAGGCGACCACAGCCACCTCATGCATGACGAAAGGGTCCTCTGGCGCGATGCTGAGGGCTTGGCTGAAGAAGCGCTCTGCCAGTTTGGAGTTGTTGGTCAGGCCGTACTCCAGACCTATGTACAGCATGGGCAGGTGGCACCTGGATAGAACAGGAAGTGTCAGGATGTGAAGTGTGGAAGGGATCAAGATGAGGGAAGGGTCTAGATGAGGGCAGAGTTGATGAGGGTAACCTGTTAGAAGTTTAGGGCTTACGTTTCAAGCAAGCGATGCATTGAGTAGTGGACGTGGGAACTCTGCCTCTTTTGAACGAACACGTGTTCATTTCACGTGTAGGACCTTTGCATGAATCCTCAATGAGCCCTACTTGTGCAGAATGAATGAAGCAGAACAAGCTCTTGTGTCTCTGAAAATAGACCGTAGAGGAGAAGAAGAGAGGGGGAGAGAGAGAAAAGGAAAAGAGCACAGTGTGGCCTTCCACCTGAAATAGGCCTTCCACCTGAAATACCACTCAGGTTAATTTTAGAAGCCTAAGTCCTTTAGCACCTCTTTTTCTAGTGCCAGAATAGGACTGTCTGTCTAGCCAACTCTGAGCCGTGTGTGAGATAAAGAACGATAGGACCACAGTGGTGTCATTGAGTAAACGTGGACAGTATAGCTGGCTGCAACCTACCCTTTCATCAGCTGAGCAGCAGTGAAGTAGGCGGCCATCGCCTGGTCGTGTTCACTCTCCACCGCAAACGAGTGACCGTAGGCGATCCACGCGGGGCCATAGGTCCGCTCCAGAGTGGTGGCCTTGCTGTAAAGAGCCAGAATCAACACAGTTACAGTGAAACCCCAACACTGGAGTGGTGGCCTAACTGGCCTTGCTGTAAGAAGCCAGAATGATTAATCGAATCGAAGGTCGTAATGGAACATTTTATTGGTATAATCAGGGGGTTTTCAGTGCTCAAATGTGCAATGAGTGTGGTCCATGAGAAGACGCGATTCCCATTTTGGGGGGTATTCTTACCTGAGATATCTCCGTGCATGTTCGTTTTTGTGCCCGACCATTAGATAGTAGCATCCCACAGCAAACCAGGACACCTGGAAAAGGAAGTTTGCCATTTGGTTAGTGATTAAAAAAAGGAACAGTGTGTTTCAGGGATTTAACAGTGCAGGCTTAGGAAAGTACAGGACAATGGTCTCACTTACTGGGTTGTTGGGATACAAGTCTACAAGCTTGTGTGAGAGGTAAAACAGTTCTGGTATGGAGGGAAAAAGAAGAGGGAGAGAGTGTCATGGTTCAAGCTTTCTTTCTGCTTTTCAGAAGATGAACAAAGTCATTAACTATCAATATTGTGTCCTCATCAACATCTCTTACCGTTTGCTTTACTGAGCTCTACAAGAGTTCCTATGTGTACGGGTAAACAGTTGGCATGGAATGGGTCCTTCACCATCACCCTTAAAGAAACCAAAAAGGTGGCTTAGACAGTGCGTTCTGAGGTTGAGAGGTTTGTGTCACAGTGGTCCACATACTTACATGGACGTGAGTTTGTAGCACATCTTAAAGTCACAGTTGTAATAGTGCCTCTCAGCCAGAGACACCACTACATCCAAGTTGTCCTGGAGACTGAGATTGACCATCTCAGGCACCACCATGTCACTGGGCTTGTTATACTAAGATGGAGAGAAGGAAATGGAGAGACGGTTATAAAGAGAGATAGTGAAGGACCTACTAGAGATAGATGGTGAGCGGGGGAACAAAAGTAGTCCATCATCATCATGTCAACATTTCAATAAACACTAATTGAAGACAAATGAACACTCTCGACCGTGGGAACATCTGAGAGAACTTTCTGTATAGTGGTTGCCATGGTTATTGGGTGCATTTCATCTTCATTACACGTCAACAGAGGCAGAGCTAGTATTTGCACAGGGAGTCATTCGGACAAATAACCACCTCCATACCTTTTTTAACTTGTTCTCAAACAGGAAGTGAAGCAGTTCCTCTTCCTCGTCCGTGCACTGTTGGCTCAGCGGAAGGGAGTCAAGGAAGTCCTTTTCTACAGAGACATAAACAGCACAGACCCTCAAATGAGGTCATCCAGAGAAAAGTGTAGATTTTTTTATTTTATTATTATTCTTTTTAAAGAAATAGAGCACACATCTACAGCTCCCTATTGTTGCCAAGCCAAGCCCCAGTCTCACCTTCCTGAGCAGTCAGCATGTGATGGGACGTCAAAAGGTCGAAAGCTTCAAAGCAGTAAACGTCCAGTTTCAAGGCCTCTTTGTAGCTGGAGGTGGCCAGCGGCCGGTTGTCCATGGCATCATAGATCTTCCCCCGCAGGAGACAGATGGAGCTGTTGATCTGAGAGAAAGAGAGATGAGAGAAGGTCCACGGGAGGTAAGGGGCACTAATAAATACCAGGGAAAATCTTTACAGCAAATTTCAACCACCAAAAAAAGATCATCCATGACATGACTCTCATACTGTCTCAATATAAAAGCACACAAGGAGCATTAAGCATGCGTCATAGATGTATCTTTATTCTAAACACCATCAGTCCTGAGACACTGTCAGTGCATTACACAGTACAGTACATCGTTAACAAAGCCTTTAGGGGGCGCTTAGGTGGCGTAGCAGGTTAAGTGCTGACCATGTAACCGCAGGGTCCCCGGTTCGATTCCGGCCGGGGACATATCCTGCATGTCATCCCTCCTCTCTCTCTCACCCATCCTTCCTGTCTAAATCTTCACTGTATCCATCAATAAAAAAATGAAAAATATGAGTGGGACTGCCCCACTCAGAAAAAATAACTTAAAAAGAAATAAATAAAGCCCAGTGTTTCCCCTAGGTTTGCTGCCTTGGGGGGGTGGCATGGACCGTGGCATGGTACCCCCCCCCCCCCCCCCCAGGGGGTAAGACCCTGCGACATACCAGCGTCATGTCCAGGGGGTGTACTAACTTGTACATTAAGCCGCCTCACGCTACGGAAACAGGAGATAGGCTCCTTCCCTATGGGCCATTAGGCTCGAGAACCTTCGGTTCTCAAGGCTACTTACTTATGTGGTCTTGACTACCTGTCCACTTTCTCACCTGGTTCTTGCTGTCTCTCTCTGGTGTGCTGACACCATCCTGCTCTCTCTCCTTCTCTCCTTCTCTCCCTCCCTATCCTCCTCTCTCCCTATTTTGCTGTCAACCAAAAGGCAAACATAACAACCAGAGTATTTATAATCTAATGAGAGGTATAAATTGATCCATATCAATTTATAACATAATTATAATTGAATTTTGGATTGCTGTGGGCAATGCAGTCACTCTCTCACCTGGAAAAAAAACATGTCCAACTATACTATAAAAAACAGACATTTCAAATGCTTCAATCCACTGTCCATGTACTGTAAATATGCCATTATGGTATTACCATGAAGCCCAATTCTAGCAGAATAAGAAAGATTGTATATCTAATTTAAGTAAAATAATAAAGTGCATCCAGTTAGCTCTTTAGCTGGCAAGTGTGCAGCAGACTAGCTCATCTCATCACCTCTGAGCTAGCTAGCTAGCTTGATAGTTCTTTGACACTATTTACACAATGGAATTATAGTCATTGTCAAGTGTCAGTCAGACACTTTCTAGTCACAATAATAACGACCAATTTTAACCAACTTTCTCTATCAGAACACTCAGCAATTATATTTGCTAACGTTTCAACTTGCTTACTTTCTATCTGAAGACATCTCACCCGGCAAAAACTCTCTCGCGTCGCGTGTTGTATTATTCTCCAGCGCGGCACAGTGCGAACCGAAGTGTGGAGAGATAGGTTTGGCTATGCGAGACTACTGGCGGACTAATGTTACCAACGAGCCTATGGGCTTGCCACTTGCCAGATTCGGGTTGGGTGCGTTTAACAAACGCGGATATTTTAGCTTGTCAGATGTTTGGCGTTTATGTCCGTAATAATTCCTCTTTCTTGGGGGGGCGGCCCGCTCAAAGGTCAGGAGCACAGGCACAGCATCAGTCAGAGGAAAGGCCCCTGACATTCAAAAGCCTCCATCTAACAAGCCTTAGTGGGAGGTAAGACAATGTCAGCGGACTGCTAGGAGGGGACACAATACCATACTAACAGAAAGCATTATGCAGCATACAAAAGAACAGCAAGGACATCAAATAATATGGCTGTGAATAGGCAGATCTAGCCTATATTGATGAGACCAAAAAAAGAATGAGTAACTTATCATAACAGGCGCAATTGTACAGATGATGCCCAAGAACCTTAGACATTACTACAAGGTGTCACACCTTCCCACTCATAGTGATATGTAGGCCACTAGGCCTACCTGTATACTGTAAGCACAGGGGAAATACGATGGAATGAAACATTGAAAAGGTTTCAATGTCATTCCAGTGGTTCAATGTGATTTAATAGAGCTGAGACTCACAGAAGCAGGAGACATCTCCCAGTCCTTGGCTGACTCTCGCATTCCATTGTCCTCCTTTAGACTCCGGTCCAGCAGCTTCTTACTGGGCGGCTCCTCCATGTCCAGAATGTCCAAAGCTTGTTGGAACTCTTTGGCAGCATACTAGAGAAACACACAACTCATCAATGAACAATTCAAGTCCTTCGAAACTAGAGAGTTTCCTCCCAGAATAGTTGTCATCAGAACCCAGGAGGCGCTGCAAATACTCACATGGCACCTAGCAGCAAGATATTGACACGCTCCATACAACTGTGGGAAATTGAAGCGAGAAAGGAACCATGTATAACGAATGACAGGCAAAATAATCGATTACACAGAGGACGTGACATGTCATTAAACAGAATTCTCAATTCCTGCTGCTTACCTTATCTAGCTTACGTGAGCGCAGGGCATGGGAGGCTCTGTGGTACTGGGAAGTAAGGTAAAGGCACTGCGCTAACCAGTAGATGTCCTGGGGGTCTTCTGCAGAGACAGAAGAGCATAGTAACCCCTCAGTTAGATAGTGTTGTTTACTATAGTCTACCCACTACATGTGTTTCGACCCCGAGGACCCAGTGTGCAGGCTTCTGTTCTGGTTCTTGCTCATAACTCCCTTAGGCTTCGGAGCACAACCCTGCACACACACACTGCAGATCCTAGCAACCAGAATTGAAAAACACAAGAGCAAAAACGTTTTCATCTCCATATTATACATCATTACAGTGAGACAGATAGGAGGAATTTCAGCATATGAATGAATAAATGAATGAATCAGAAAGAGAACTCACCATGTGATAGGGATGCTATTTTATCTGCCCAAAACAGAGCGCTTTGATATTGTTGCTGCAAAACAAAACATAAGAGAAGGGGGTCAGGTCACCCTAGCCACAATCAAGCAGACACATAGAAAACCGATTGAACAACACTTGTTTTAGAAAGAAACTGACCCATAGCCACTAAGGAAAGTGTCCCCATAGCCACTAGCCTCACTAGCTAGACAGAAACGTCTCCAGTATGACACATATATAGCCTATATAAACATATAGTCAACACAGCCTGTAACTAGTCAGCTAAATGACCTCCCAGACCACAAAGACACATAGAAAGGTTCACAGGTTCGTTTGCTACCAGGCTACTGATCTGCCAGTGTCATGGCTAGGCTCGCTAAGCCAGCTGTGGGGTTTCCAATACAAACTAGCTGGCTCGTTAGCTTGGTTAGCTACCCGCCACCACACAGGAACACCCCTAAAGTCTTACCTGGTCAATGTAATGCCGTACGCGCAATCGAAGTCTATCGAGATTCATTGCTGTTGTCCTGATTGTCCCTGATTGACTCAAAAGCTCTTCAAAATCATTCTGATGCAGTCAATGGGAGATAGCATAGCATCATTTGCTAACAGACTGTCTGGCTACGCAGAGTCAAATAGGCGGCTTCTCCTGCGGCGGGAGTGTCACACTCAGAAGTCAACCCAGGGAAACGACAACCACACGGTAAGCGTTCCGGGTACATGTATAATGTTACAGGCTACTGTACATGGCAAAAATATTTATGATTCGTATGTTAAATCAATTTAAAGAATTTAACGTTGAAGATTAGCAGACACTTTGTGACGTTAGAATTATAAGGTTCTATCTCCATTTTTGTCAAAATTGAGTTTTTTTTACATAATCTGATCCATTAGGTGTTTGAATGAATGAATGAATGGACTTATTGTCATTGCTACAGTACAGGTACCAAACAACGAAATTTAGGAGGGGTGGCTCCCCTGGTGTTAGGAAAGGGAAGAAAAAAAAACACTTAAAAAAAATAAAAATAAATCACAAGGGAAGGAGCTGGTTTACATAAATAAAGGCCATGTACACAATCCACTGTACTATACTGTACAGATAGACGACTAGGGTTGTCATATTGCACAATAGTATTGTTTCACGTTATTTAAAGTGTCACAGTTTGCAGGCTTGAAATGTACATGTTTGTGCCTCAGCACTACACCTGATTTTTTCAGTCCAGCAGCTGCCATACAATCCGTCCAGACTGTCCAGGGCCCAGAACTTAGGTCTTTGCTGTGTTCAGGGCCTGGACGGCCCTGTGGTAGAAGCTGTTCTTCAGTCTGTTTGTCTTAGCGGCCAGGGTCCTGAACCGCCTTTTCGAGGGCAGCCTGGTAAAGTGTACGTACCCAGGGTGGGTCGGGTCCCTGGAGATCTTGGAGGCCTTCCTGAGACAGCGTGTGTTGTACAGCTCTTCCAGAGAGGGGAGGGGGGCGCCGGTGATCTTCTGTGCTGTCTTCACGGCTCTCTGTAGCGCATTTCTCTCCGCTGTTGTGCAGCTGGAGAACCAGTTGCAGATGCCGTAGGTGAGGATGCTCTCCACTGCGCCGCGGTAAAAGGTCACCAGTATCTCCTGCTTGCTGTGTTCCTTCCTGAGGACTCTCAGGGTATATAGCCGCTGTTGTGCCCTCTTGATGGTGCCTTTTGTGTTGTCCTTCCAGGTCAGGTCATCCCGCATGTGCATCCCCAGGAATCGGAGGGTTGAGACTCTCTCCACGCTCTCTCCGTCGATGAGCAGGGGCTGGATCTCGGACTTTTTTCCTCCTGAAGTCTACGATGATTTCCTGGGTCTTTGACAACCTCAGCAGCAGGTTGTTAACCTTGCACAGCTTGCTCAGTTGCTCTACCTCATCCTTGTACGCCGCCTCGTCGTTTATTAATGCCTGTGTGCTGTTATTTAATTGTTTTTGACATTTTTTAGTTAGTAATTAATAAAATACAAAGGTTCCATCTCACAAAACATAATGGAATGTAAAAACTCTGACGCTCAATATCTCTGAACTACCCTAAACGGAGATAGAACCTTATCATTCTAAGCTCACGAAATGTATAATGTAGGCTACTGTACTTGGCAAACTATTTATGATTTGTATGTTAAATCAATTTAAATATTTTAACGTTGAAGATTAGCAGACACTTAACACACTTTTTGGAATAGTTGTGTGATTATGGAAATGTCTTCAGTTTATCCTATACTTTACATATAAAGATGAATGAATGAATGAATGGTCTTTATTGTCATTAATACAGTACAGGTACCATACAACGAAATTTAGGAGGGGGGGCTCCCCTGGTGCTTGGAAAAAAGACTAAAAACAAGAGAGCCCAGGGTAAAATAAAAAAGAGAAAAGAGCTGGTTGACATAAATAAAGGCTGTAAAAGAAACTACAATTGCAAATATAGGCTACCAAGCTATATAACTATTTCATGAATTGCCTATAACAGTAATAATGACCACATTTGAATAATTTGAATAAACAACTGATTTGTCATTGAACAGTTTGGCCTCCACACTAGATTAGATTAGATTTGATTAAACTTTATTGTCATTGCAGAGTACAAGTTCCAGACAACGGAATGCAGTAAACTAGTACACTAGTGCATAACAATCTATCCAATATTTCTCTCCAATGGACATTCATTGTTACAAACCATTAATTTCTTTATATCTGTGTTGAATGACTATACAAACGCAAAACAATGCACATAATCTACATTGAGATGATTATATATTTAAAAAAACATCACCCCTCAGTCAGATCATGCTCACTCCTGCTCTTGGTCTTTGGCTCATGCTCGCTATGTGTGCTCTTTGTGTCCGATGTGTGAGCTGTGTGTGGTGTGTCAGGTGTGTTCGCTCTCTCAGATGTGTTGCTTGAGTCAGATTTGTCAGACATGTCAGTCGTGTGTGGTGTGTCAGGTGTGTTCGCTCTCTCAGATGTGTTGCTTGAGTCAGATTTGTCAGACATGTCAGTCGTGTGTGGTGTGTCAGGTGTGTTAGCTCTCTCAGATGTGTTGCTTGAGTCAGATTTGTCAGACATGTCAGTCGTGTGTGGTGTGTCAGGCTGCTCATGTGTAGGACTATGAGATGAGCTGGAGTTATCAGGTGTTCCAGGTGTTTCCTGCATGCCAGCCTGTTCCAGCATCTCAGTTTCTTCTTTCACCTCCTGATCGTCTTTGCTGTTATGTGTGTTTCTGTCAGAGTTGGACTCTGTTGCATCACGACTGTCCCCTTCCTCAGAATCTCTGTGGCTGCTTCTCTTACCGGGCTTCGGTTGTGCCTGGGAGGGATTGGTTAATGATGAATTGATTGATTGATTAGAAGAATTAGTAAGAACCACATGTTGGGTGTTCATAGAATTGTGATGGTTTTAAGGCTCTACAATTTAAGGAACCCTAACTATTCTAATCTCTGTACATTGTACAGTATGCATCCTGTTTGTCTGAGATGCTTTCATATTTGATCATCTAAAGGAATATTAGAGGAAAAGGTAATCATGCCACTTTTCCAAAGAGAAGTCAAAGGCCAAGTTATTATTACACGGAGTGAAACAATCTTGATTCTGTATGCTTTTGTATGCCAATACATCTACAAAACTGTATTTCACACAAAGCCCACTTGTTGCCTTATATGAAGTGCAGAACTCACCTTTTTGTCACGCATTCTGTGTGGGTAGCGTGTGATGCTCTCCATGAGCTTGAGAGTCTTGAGCCAGTCCTCGTGCCAGTCCTTGATGCTGTAGTGAGGCTGGCACTTGGTCAGCCGTAGGAGGATCAGCTGGTTCTCTTTAGTGATACGGAGCAGCTCCTGTTCTCGTTTCCCTCTGCAGAGACTGTTGAGATGTTGAGATGTTTACTTGAACTCTTTATTTATTGGACTTTATTGTCATTGCTACAGTACAGGTACCAAACAACGAAATTTAGGAGGGGTGGCTCCCCTGGTGTTAGGAAAGGGGAAAAAAAACCTCTGCTGCTATCACTAATACCATTATTGTTGATTTGCACTATGCTGCCATTGCTACTATTGACACTATCGCTGCTATTATTGATTATTGATTGATTGATTGTTGTTTTTAGATCCTGCTTATTTTATTAGTGATTTTGTATTCTACTTTGTATTCTAATGCCAATGTCAAATAAACCTGAACCCAAGAATGTGACTGTGTACCCGTACATTGATGTAATAAAAGCAATTCTGATTCTGATTCTGACTATCACGAAACAAAGGAAACAGGACAGAGAGGTTGTGTAGGCTTTGGATTCTCAAGGTGCATCAAAATGGCTTCCTCTATCTGTCTCCTTTCCTTCAGCTGCACTTTTCTGAGAACAGAGGATAGGTGATAGCAACATGGTGGATGCCTACCAGCTGTTTTCTTATGTATCCAGATCAGTGGGAGAGAGTTAGATATGGAAAGGAAGTCACGTTAGACTATTGAGACACACTCTCACTGTGAGCACTAAGGAAACTTGTGTGGATGCCTGAATACCCACCTTTTGTGTTCATAGTCATTTCTGTTGTCAATTCGTCCAGTGGTTCTCATGATGTGTGACATTTTCTCAAGTAGCATGTTGTTATCTCTCTCAATTGTACTCATGCGCTCCTCTTCTAGCTTAATGGGGGGAAAAGCACTTCTAAATAAAAACAACAAAGCCAAACAACACCAGCAGACAATCTATAATGCTAACTGTTGAGTAGTTTTAATGTTGAGGTTTTAGTCTTCAATATAATACAGGCTAGTGGCTCATGTCAGATTTTGAAAAGACATTGTCAGCTCTGGAGTTCAGGGTAAAGTATATGTAGGCCACTCTTTGCTGTCACCTTGTGGATACATTGTGAAATTAGTTGAAAACATAAAGTTTGATTAGGTTTTGTCCATATCAATCACCTTCTGTTTTTTCATTTTGAGGGCAAGGTGACCATAGGTCTTAGGTGGAGCTGTGTCCAAAGTAGGTTTTGCTGAAATAACCTTGACAGGAAAAAGGAACATACATTATAGAAGAGAGCAAATCTGTGCAGCATAGATTACAATCACTGCAATTTCCGGATGGTATACAAGGGGTTAACAAGGGGTTTAATTTGCTTTGTGGAAGCACTAAATCAATGTACAACAACAACAACAACAACAACAACAACTTGAAACAATGCTATCACAGTCAGTCTTGTGTTGTAGCAATCACATTTGTCTCACCTTTCTCCTGTGCAAATCATAGGAGGTCTTGTCCCATTTTTGCTGAAGATATTTGTTTCCAGTGGGAAGCAATGGCTGGTATGCTAGGTGCTGCATGTTTTGGTCCTCCTGTGGTTTTGTTCCCAGTCAAAATCCCAGTCAACCTAAATATAATGTGAATAGTTTTTAGGTCTCACAGTGCCTTAATTAAACGGTATGCATACAATCCATTGGCCCAGCACTTCTTAAACCAATGGACCTGATACCCTGCTCTACCACATGGAAGTGATACCAGTATCAATCCAAACCCAGTAAATCTAAAATCCAGCACTACACTCGCCACCCCTGCACTAGACCCTTCTCTGCCCTGCCTGTACTACCACGTTTTAGCTTAGCCCGTTGGTACCAGTCTAAGATGCCTACAGCCCTACACTCCTAACTTTCCCCCGAAAACCTTCCTCGCCCTGCCTTACTGAGCAAGGAGCTCTGAGCCTCTACTCTGTTTTCTGTCTGTCATACCCAGGTTGCCATGACAGCAGCATGATCGAGATGAATGAACGGCTTCAAACAATATGCTTGCCTAACAAGTTCCACACAGGGAGGTAGAAAGGGATTGAGCTAATTGGGGACAACCTGCAGGGAAAATGAGTAGTGTGTGTAGCTACTGAGTTAATGTTATTGCCATATTGCACATTAGAAGTTACTGTATGTACACAACATATGAGTGATCTACAATATTGTATCATAAAATCGTTCTCCAAATCTATGTTATTAGAAATGTATACTGTTACACTTGAATTGAACTGAATTGAACTGAATTGAACTGAGTTGCTTCCATTGCAACACCAGTAGTATGCGTCTGTGTTTGCTTTATGTACTGTATGCATAGTCAATCCTTATCAATGGCCTTGAATCAGTGAGGTCCAGGATTCTACATTTCTATCTATTGCAGAGCATGAGCAGAGTAACATATACCCATAGTAACAGTTACTTGGAAACTAACATGGCACTAACACAGCCATGTAAACACATAGCCTATTTACAAAGACCTCCCAGAGAGCTATTATGTCATCAATCACACATTGCTATAACAGTAAAAGTTAAACTTTTGCACTTCATTTCCTTACTAAGTTTGATAACAATACATGGCATTTTTAACTCTGAATTAAGTGAATCAAAGTCTTGTCTGAATGTTTGTTCATGGGAAAAGAATTGTGTGGAATTCTGAATGTGGAGATAAACAAAGTTGTTATTGAAACACTGAAATGATCTGCTATGAATGAATTTTTATGACACAACACCTCCACCTGCTGGTGAGAATAGGGACTGGGGGACACCACATGTACTGTACATACGCAGAATGGAGATCCATCAAACGACTTCACTTCAGCTCAACTACATAAGAAACATAATCCAACAAATGAAACACCTGGTACCTTATTGTAATAATCAATTGTGTAACAACAAAGTGTGTGCCATAAATCACATTTGTAATACATAGACTTCATAATGCCATATTAGAAGTTATCACAGGCCTAACTTATTCCCAGTTCAGCTTTTGACTGGTGGTTTCTGTTCTTTTGTTACTGTTGATAACAGTGCAGTCAGAGTCATAGCCACTGCTAGCTTCAGCAATGTTTGAAGTGTCTGGGACATCTTTTTTCTTCAAAAATCCATCCATCTGTCGCTGTTTTCGTTTAAAGTTATTTAACGTGATATCTTATTTGTGCACCTAGCTAGCTAGATCAGCTTTTTGTATCTTTTAGATGGTACTACCGGTGACTTTTAGCTCGTTATTTGCGAGGAGAAAACACAGGCGCCCGAGCATTTCGGCAGGTGACTGCTGAGCAGGGATGGTTGAGTCTGCACGGTTCTCATGCCGGTTCACATTTAGACCAATCAGGAGTAGCCCTTGTGTCACGTCGTCAACTGAATGTTTAATGTCATTAATCTGATTTTGGATCAGCGGTAAGAGAGATATGGGCGTGGATTTAGGTGCACTTTTAGTCAACATCCATTATAGCGCTGATCTAGGATCAGATATATTTTAATCAGCTAAAATGTTCAGTTTTTTTTTGTTTTTTTGTGGACTGAATCAATTAGTGGCGAAGGAAATTCATTAGTGGCGGCCCGCCACCAATAAATGCATATAGAGGAAACACTGCTGTTTTCAGTTTAGCGCTGCCTCTCTGGGACCCCAGCCCCAGTTCATCAGCTCCCTCACCTCCACTCCCATCTTAACTAGATGAACACACAGTTCTTGCTTTTGAACACGTCCTAAAACGAGAGTATGTTTACAAGTCATTATCACTTACTGGTAGCCTCCGACAAACGAGAACAGTTAATCCAATCCACAGATTATAAGTATTTAGTGATGGTTAAACAGTTTTTTATTATATGGACTGGGTACAAAAAACGAAGACCCACCTCGTATCCTCTGTAGTCACGGTGCCTTCTCCTGGGAGACCCACCTCGTATCCTCTGTAGTCACGGTGCCTTCTCCTGGGAGACCCACCTCCTATCCTCTCTGTAGTCACGGTGCCTTCTCCTGGGAGACCCACCTCGTATCCTCACTGTAGTCACGGTGCCTTCTCCTGGGAGACCCACCTCGTATCCTCACTGTAGTCACGGTGCCTTCTCCTGGGAGACCCACCTCGTATCCTCTGTAGTCACGGTGCCTTCTCCTGGGAGACCCACCTCGTATCCTCTCTGTAGTCGCGGTGCCTTCTCCTGGGAGACCCACCCATAGGTGAAAGTGGGCCGGAACGGTCCGGTGCGGCGTTCCGGCAAGACTTTCTGTGCCGGAACGCCGTTGGGGGAAGAGATGCAGCTGCCTGTCAATCAAAATCCGATTGCTGCAGAGTGCAGAAGCAATCACGATTCACGATCCATCATTTCCAACAAGGAAACACATGGCTGACGTTTTGTTGCGTCTATTTTAATACCTTTGAAAAGGACATGTTAACCCGCTTTACAGTAGACCCGACGCGACGCGACGTGGTTGGGTGGGCAGCACTGGGCACTGAGACAGTACGACCGGGATTACAGTCGCGCCGTATGGAAGCATATAGTGGACTTAATTCAAATGTTAATGCAATTTGAGATTGCATTTGTATGTTCCACTTTTGCATGCATTCTTTCAGACAATATTCAAATTCAAATGCAATTCTAATGATTTGCATTTTCATTTTCATGTACCTGATGTGCACATTCGCTGTCAATATTAAAATGATAATGCAAAGCCATTTGACATTTAATTTTCAAAGTCATGCGCTGCTTTGTAACTGACAAAATTCAAAAGTTCATTCTAATGTGAAAATTACTATGCAATCCCAAAATAGCATATTCATTTGCCACTTTTGCCTGCGTTATTTGAGTCAATAATCAAATTGTAATGCAATAATGTGATACGCAATTGCATTTACATGTTCTAGTAAACACATCCGCTTTGTAGCTGACAAAATTCAAATTTTCATTCTAATGTGAAAATGACTATGCAATCCCAAAATAGCATATTCATTTGCCATTTTTGCCTGCGTTATTTGAGTCAATATTCAAATTGTAATGCAATAATGTGATTAGCAATTGCATTTATATGTTCTAGGAAACACATCCGCTCATTAGAATTGCATTTGAATTTGAATATTGTCTGAAAGAATGCATGCAAAAGTGGAACATGCAAATGCAATCTCAAATTGCATTAACATTTGAATTTAGTCCACTATATGCTTCCATAAGCAAGCCGTGTTGCCAGATTGGGCTACTTTTGGTCACACTGGACGGGTGGATTCGGCAGCTTTTAGACTGGTTGGGCTGGAAATTGTCAATTCCATCTGGCAACCCTGGTAGCAAAATATGTGCATACGTATCTGGTAGCCTACTGGTACTTTCAAATCGCATCGTATTATTATTATTATTAATAATAATTACAATTTACAATACAAATACAACAATTGGGGGTCCCTCAAAGAAAATTTGGGCGCACTCCGCGCGCACAACATCAACCTCCAAGGCTTGATTCTGACCCAGGAAAAACCCTGGTATGTACTGTATAACATGATAGCCATCTATGCACTGTATAAGATGATGACCAAGGGTCTTTCTGCTGCTGACCAAGGGGTTGAGTTAACTTGATGAGGCTCAATTTTGTTTTAGACTCTGTAGGCTACTGTATTTGTTTATTAAGACTTAAGATATATTATCTGAATTTCTCTTGTTTTATCAAATGTTCCAATTATTTTCATTTCTTGTGCTGGTTTAAAATTGCAGGAAACTAGCACAAATAATGGTGTGGGAGAGAGGGGCCGCCGCTACCAAAACGTGCACAGTTTTGGGTCGCTCCACCACCAAAAACTCTCACTCCAAACTTTTGGTGAAACATGGCAGCCCTAAAGTGTTTCTAATTTCGACACCAACACCCCGATGTGTGTGTTCAGGGATGCATGAAGCTGGGGGCAGGAGGAGAACAATATGAAACGATGAAGGTTGGCGTAGTAGCCTATAGTTCCTGTAAGAAACTCAAACCACTTTCACCCCTGGACCCACCTCGTATCCTCTGCCCGCCATGTCTCTAGCCACGTCCTCTGCGCTGTCATACGTTTTCACTCCGCTTTCCCAGTGGATTCGCATCCTCGCCAGCGGGGTTTGGAAACGGATCTTTTCCTCTTTCAATATCTTCTTTATCGCCGCGTATTCCCTTCTCTTCTCCTGGACCACTTCAGTTGCATAATCATGGTCAAAAAACACCCTCTTCTCTCCCACAAGTATTTTCTTCCTCCAAGCATGACTGAGCACCATCTCCTTCGTCTCAAACTGTAGGACGTTTACCACCATTGACCTGGGGGCTGCGTTCGGAGGTGGTTTCTGCGCCAGGGCTCTGTGGCCTCTTTCACACCGGCAGTTCGTGGCTCGTTCGCCAGACAGCGCCAACGTTCTGAGGTTTCGGCACGCGAACGCGAACCGGCGTTCGGAACTGCCGGTGTGTAAGCCCTATCTGTGCTCTCTGTATCTGGAGTGGGGTGTCGCTAGGTAGCTCGAGTTCGGTGGATAAAAAGCGCTCCAGGAACTTGCCACTGTCGAATTCTCCTCCGTGCCCTCCGGTATGCCAAAGATGCGAATATTGTTCCGCCTCGACCTCCCCTCGAGGTCCGTCGTCTTCTCTTGCAGTCGTTGTGCCTGGGCCGTCACGTCAAGCACCATCCTCCTAGCCTCTGTCTGCCATTCCTCCAGTTCCGCTATGCGCTATGCCTGGGCCTCTTCCATGTTGTCACTCTCTGTATTTTAACGTCGGCATTAATCCCTTCGAATTTGTTGTCGATTTCCCTCCGGAACCTGGCGAACTCTTCCATCACCTCCCTCTTCACTTCGCTTATTCCCTGTTTTACCCCTTTAACTTCTTTAACCTCAATCAGTTGTTTAATTATGGGTGCTAGCAATTCAACAAGTTGGTTCAGGGTAGCTGGCTCTGAATCCGTTCCCTGCTTCTCTCCTCGTGTTCTCTCACTCTTGTCAGGACCCGAATCCATTTTCTTACTTTTAATCACCTTTTGGCTCGATTTTCTTTATCTAACCGACCTCTTTATTATTTCTCTTCTATATTACCTTGAATATATTTGTTGAATTATGATTTCTGAGGGTTTATTTTTGCCGAGTTGAGAGAGACTGAAAATGTGCGACTAATCACTCCGCCATCATACCGGAAGCCAGCAGCGAGAGTTTTAACCAAAACAAGCAGACAAGCTCATATAACTCCTATTTTAGAAACTCTACACTGGCTTCCTGTTAAGTTCAGAATAGATTTCAAGATCCTTCTGCTTGTTTATTAAGCTCTCACTGGCACAGCACCAGAATATTTGAAAGACCATTTGCTAGTAGCATATCAGCCCAATAGAGCTCTCAGGTCTTTCGACACTGGTTTTCTCTGTGTCTCTCACATGTACAAAAGAAGAGATTTGGTGAGGCTGCATTCTCATTTTATGCACCCAAATTGTGGAATGCACTGCCAGTTTACATTAGGGATGCAACCGTTCAAGTCAAGACTAAAAACCCATCTTTTTAATATTGCCTTTAAATGACTAAATAATTAAATTAAGATTATTAAAAAACATCCTTTTAATATTTACAAAATAATTAAATTAAGATTATTTAATGATTAAAGCACTTTGAGCTGCAACGTTTGCAGGAAAAGCGCTATACAAATAAAGTCATTGTTATTATTGTTATTATTATTATTATTATTATTATTATAATTATAATTATTCATTTTGATTTGGCATGTTGTAGAGACTGGAACGGCGGCCGAAGGCGAGGGGGTTGCGATTGTCCAACCTACCCCTAGAACCCCCATACTTTTAAAAGTGCTGCTCCACCCCTGCCTGCAAAATGTGAAACGTTAGAAGGCATCTTTTGGAAAACTTCACAGTAAGTTGCTCTCATACCTGTTTGATAATACGTTTGTAATAACATTGCAATAACATGTTGTTTCATTACATTTGAGTAATTAGTAAGTAAATACGTAGTAATGGAGTGGTCCCTTTCAAGGCTGCGTCCATCACGTTGACTCTCCATGTCTGTCACCTCCCCATGGACATCCCTGCGTGCCAATTAATTATTCCCTCACCGCAGCACAGCCACATCTCACTGCACTGGAAGCGCCCTCATGAATGAATTATGGACAGTAAAATGTTTCATGTCTAATTTGTTGTTTAGCTGTATAACAGGAGAAGGCACGTGTTGATACACAGATGGCTCTTAAGCAGGATGATGAAGAGTAGTGGCCAGTTGTCAGTTAGTGGGTCTCTCGTTTTGTTTGTTCTTTGATGAATATCATAATAGCATCATAAATCATATAGCAGTTGTTCATATTCTTGCCCACAGGACTACAATTAAGCCAAGCAACTTAACTATGCAGCGGTTAAGATATGATTACACTCAACAAAGGGTGGAAGAGGCTGTAAAGTAGTCGGATTGTTACCTCCAACTACTGTGCTATGCTGTTGCTCTAAGTTGTGTGTTTCATGCACACATTTGACCCCATAGGATGTTGTCTTGTCCATGTGCAAGGATATGTTAAATGATTGGTTTATAGTGCTGTACTGTTTGTTTCCTTATGCAGAGTTGCATATTTCCTCCCTATTGATATACAGAGAGGGAAAGGTATGTTAGATGACTCTGAGTCTCACTGGTGGAAATGTTCCATTGCGTCGCTGTGGGAGTGAGTATCAGCCGAGGGAGGCAGTCTCAGAAGGAGAGATGAAGTAGATCCAGCCATCATTAACAGACATTGGTGTGTGTGTGTGTGTGTGTGTGTGTTATCCATGCATCATTAAGCAAGGCTGTGCTCAGTAAAGCCTTTATCCCCAAAGATGTAGCCGCATGTGCAAAAAGTCTTCTCTTCCACACTCTGACCTGTTGGTGTCTAATTACCCAGCCGTGTGTGTGTGTGTGTGTGTGTGTGTGTGTGTGTTTGTACTGTAAGGACATTGAGTAAATTGCTTATTAAATCTGTGGTTAGTCTTAGCATTAAGGAAACTGTTTGATTGAACACTCCCAAACCTGCATCCCAAGTCGATGACGACAATACAGAGAAGCTTCTTCATGAAAGCCGATTCTATAATCAGAATATCTTAGATCAACATGACATGCAAAAGAGTCATTGTGGAATTCTGAGGCTATTCTCGTTGGCACATCAATGGTGAATCGTGCCTTAATTGGGTAATGATGTACTGTAATGATGCCCTTTCCTCTACTACTTTCCTCCACTACTCGAGAGGCCCTCCATCATGCTGTTCCCCTCTGGAAAGTCACCCATTACTCTCTGCCAATGCTAGAAAAAAACTGTGCTAACCACCAACCCTTACCTTAACACTTACCTGTAACCTTAAACCTAATTCCAATCCTATAGACCAAACCTCAAGACCAAAAAGCTCATGCAATTTCTCGTCGTTGTTGATGCTATCGCCACAGTTGTTCATCCTAGCATGGCCATCTTGTGATTACCTTTTGGTCCCTATTGGCAACCCCGTGTCTCTCCTGATTGAGACAAATACCCAGGCTCTCAAGCTCGTGTTTTCCCCAACAGCGCCGGCGGCGGCGGTCTCTACTGAGAGATCAGGAAGAGTGGGACGCATTCCCCCAAGGTTAGGATCAGTGTTTTTATCTGTGTGATGGAAAGTGACTAAGGTAACAGGTCTCCTGGGAGGATCCTGTTTAGAGAATGGCTGCACTGCACTGCATCCTCGCCAGAAACCCCGCTGTTCGGAAGGAAAGAGCAGATGGCTCGAACAAAAGTGTTTATTTTAGTTCATCTATTTATTACTTTCTTTTTTCTTTCTTTTGTTTGCTTATTTGCATGCTAAAGCAAGGCCACTGTACGCGCCAAGTCAGCAATATCTTGAAAAAGGCCCAGCAGCCTTACAACAATGGAAAGTCTCCTTGGAACCACCTTGTTTTTCTATCGCTATGAGTGGCTGAAATCAACTTGGTGGTTTTTACAGCAACTTTCCCAGCCACACTGTTGTGCTGTCTGTGGTTGTCAGGCTGCAGCCCCATCTTCTCTGGTTTCAGCTCGATTCCCTCCACGCAATCATCATCTGCCTGGTGTTGACAAAGTGTAAAATTCAGTCAGAGCAAAGCTTTCAAAATTGAATCGGACACATTAGATACGATCTCAAGTTGCTCACTTGTGTCATCTTAGGGTTGACTGTTTTCTAGAATAATCCTTGTAGTTCATGATATGCCAATATCCATATACCGTTTTTCACATGTGGTCAAAACCCGTTTGGCCCAATCCCAATTCACCCCTTGGCCCCTACCACTTAGGGCCAATCCCAATTCACCCCTACGGCTTCGTTTTCACCCCTACGGCTTCGTTTTCACCCCTACGGCTTCGTTTTGCGCGTTCATGTTTAGGGTAGGGGTGTCCAATTCATATTTCTTCGAGGGCTAAGGGGTAGGGGGAGGGCTATCCACAGCTTTGTTTGGAGCGATTTCAGGACCAGACTAGCTTCGGAGCCATATGGCTTTGTCCAAGGATGCATTGCGATTCATCTACAGATGTTTTATTTCGCTCTATTCAATGCGGAACACAGCCACAAATGTAATTTAATTTCTGTGTAATTACTTATTAATAAAGACTTGAAAAATTATGATAACCATCTTATTATCTTGAGTTTAATGTCATTTCAATGCATTATAGAACTTTTCTTTATAAGGAGCAGAACAAAAAAATCGCTATTATGCCGATGTGCTGTGCCTATGCTTAACATAGAAATACACCGTTCCACCGTTCCAGCGCGCTTCAGCCATGTTTAAGATCTGAGGGTTTTGGTGCTCAGCAGTAGAAGACAATAATAGCAAAACTATTACCTGGGCACTCCCATTAGACTACCAAAGCAAGACACCGGAGCACTCATATCTGCCATCCATGTAACACCCCCCCCTTGATGGTATATGACGATATAGCTGTATAGCGGCACTTATTAAACCAAAACAACCCGCAATCGTTTGTTATTATGTAATATTATTGATGGATGTGCCATTTTTGATGGAGAGCAGTGAGCGGGAGACTCATCAGGAGCATGTAGTTGACTACTGCAGTGGACAGCGGTTGTTTCTCCAGTGTTCCTGTCACATCGGATTTCGGAACGCCATTAAAATAAAATAAAGTCATGCATTTTTCCATGTTTCCCTTTGATGGCATATGACGCTGTAAATGTAACTAAAGTTCAGCAGCGAAGTTGTTGCACTGTTGTCCTATATCAGTGCAGACTGGCAGGATAGGAGCACAGGTTTCATACAGGTTAGAGCACCGCTATTCTGTCATGGTCTGATAATGAAGCATTGTTCTTTTTTATTTGATGACTTGTTTGATCGATTGATAGCGTAAAACCTAAGTTGTGAATGAATCGCTAGCGTCAATGCTTTTCTATGATACTACTGATGACGTATCAGGGTCTTGAAGGGTTGTCCCATTTCATAGGGAAAGATTTCAACCACTATGGCTTGTGGCTCTGTTCTGAGGCCTTGGCTCAAAATCGAGTGGCACTCGAAAACGAGCCATAGGGGTAGAAAAGGGAATCGGGATTGGGCCTTAGCCCTACCCTTAGTTTTGCGCGTTCGCGTGTAGGGGTAGGGTGTCCCGATTCTTGATGGCATGGAGGGGTAGGGCGAAGTGGTAGGGTTATTTGGCCCTCCAAAACTGTAACACTCCAAATCGAAGGTTAAAATCAAGTGTTGAAATTTCCCAGAATGCCCTGCGAATCATCGGATCCTTACTTTTTATTATTTTTTTAAATTTGTTTTTCAGATTTTATCCCTTTTTCACCCAATTTGGTAGCCAATTTAACCCAACGTAGCATCCAATTATCCCCTGCCTATTGCATAGGATCCGCCGCACGACCCCGTGGCCGGCAGTCCCAGAGGAGGCCGCCAGGCAGACTAGGCTGACTGGCTCCTCGAGCCCAGTACCGTTATTCCGGCGCCCAGGGGGCGGTGTTGCGCGACGGATCCTAGTCCAGAAATACTCCTATACCGCCCTCGGAAGCGGCCGGCCAATATGCCGCTTCCCGTGTGCCTCGGCCATATCTGGATCTGGCGAGCCGGGATACGAACCCCGGCCCCGGTGGGCAGCATGCACTAGCGGCCAGTGCGTAGACCGCTACACCACCGCGGGGCTGCGGATCCTTACTTTTACGTAAAATAATAATACCTTTATTTGTATAGCACTTTTCCATAGGTTACAAAGTGCAAGTGTAGCATATGCTGCTCTTGTTATTAATTCTAGGATACACTTGCTCCTCCATTCCCTCCTCCAGTACAACTCAAATGTCATTCCAGCTGTACCACAGAATGTTTGATTGTTAAAGTTGAACTATCATTAAGCCTAATGTGGTTTCAAAGCCAGCTACTTCAGTAGTGCCTAGATCAACTACATGCATGAGCCATGACTCTGACACTTTGTTTACGTAGCTCCCAGAGCAATGGAGGATGATGCTTTGGGTTAGAAGCAGACAGTTCTATTCTAAAAGTGGCTGCTTTAATGGCAGCGAGGCACACAGTCTACACTTCCTGCTCACTGATGGAAGTTGCCATCGTTTTAATGCTCAGCCCGTAAATGCTTATCTTCCAGAAGGATCTGTGCTCTGCAAAGGCATAAATAATGGAACATAATAGCCCTTGCGAGGAGAAAAGACTGAGTCCAGTCGCAAAGCATGCTAGTGCTGTTACGTAACTGTAGAATGAGTGATGACGATAATAAACTAGCATAGGACCAAGCACACTAACAAATTGGACCGATCTAATGCAGAAAGGGTACCCAAACATTGATTTATGCTCACATTTATTCAAACCAGTGTGTCCTTTTTGTACCCATTATTCCTGTGAAAATATGAATGTGTGCACTTCTTAAAGGGTTTGATGGTTAAAAGCTGATCCTTATACAGTATATTGTGTCAGCCAATTAAATAGACAATTATGTGTAAAGAATAACACTTTGAAGTTGGCAGGTCACGTACTGTAGGGCAAATAGCAGTCCTTGCCGTAGCCATCTGGTGGAGCATTGTGTGTGTGTGTGTGTGTGTGTGTGTGTGTGTGTGTGTGTGTGTGTGTGTGTGTGTGTGTGTGTGTGTGTGTGTGTGGTGGAAGTTCTGGAAGTCGTTTTCTTATAGAAATGATCACAGTTTGTTCACCCCTGTTTCATGTCTCATGTGTAACATTACCTAGCAGTTATCATCCAGTAATATCAACATATCAGCTGGCCTGTGTTGGACTAGTCCCGTGGGGATCGGAGGGATGTCACCTCAACATCAGGCCTGTCTGCCGGGAGGCTGCAGTAATCCCTCCAACAGCGCATCTAACAGCCACTGTATTAACATTGACTTTCCTGCTCTTCACCAGGCCATGTGGCCACTGGTCCCCCATATCCCGCTTGCTCTCCGGTAATGACTTCCTGGTATGGGTAAGATGACATGGAAAGATGAAACTCATTGTTCCATTAAGCAGTCCTTACAGATGTTCTCATCATTGTGGTGTACTAATATTACCTATAAGTACAGTCAACTTCCTGTCTCTTTTCTCCTCTACTGCGACACTTTAAATGAATGTGCAATATGACAACCCTCGGGTACATAAGGTTCAGAGACAGGAAATGTTAGAATAGGTATAGCATAGCATAGAGTACAGCACAGTGTTTATTTGTATAGTATAGTATAGTGGACAGTGTACATAGCCTTTATTTATGTAAACCAGCTCTTTTCCCTTCTTGTTTTTAGTTTTCTTTCCTAGCACCAGGGGAGCCCCCCCTCCCAAATGTCGTTGTTTGGTACCTGTACTATATCAATGACAATAAAGACCATTCATTCATTCATACTTAACTACAGTGTTCCCAGTCAATGGACCTATCCCTAAGCCACGCCCCCTTTGAAAACTCGGACAAACAAACTGACTGACCGACCGTGACTGAATGACACTCAATGACTCTCAATGACTTTTGCTGTGATATGATTAGACAATTTTATTTTGGGGCGTGGTTTAGCGATAGGTCCATAGGACAAGAGGCTAACCCGTCATTCCACCTGTGCCTGTCTATACTCCCTACCTACCATACCTGAATGACATACAACCAGTTGTCTATAACCACTGCCTGATAAGTAATAGATTGCTAGTAGCCTGGGAAAGAGCAGGAATGAGGAGAATGTTCCAGTGGGTTGCAGAGCAGAGGCCACAGAGAGGGCAACATGGCTAGAGTATTGATTATCTGTTGGCACAGCAGGAACCAATCAATCTCATGACCCCACAAAGCTACGTGGCCAACCACCAACCGCGTTAAAGAGCATGAGTGTGTACTGCACAAATACAACTGAGCTTAACTGTATTAGGAAAGGCTTATGAAGAGAAAAGGGAGACATTTAGTCAACCTTTATTTAATGGAAAGTAGAGAAGAGGGAGAAAGCTCATACATATAGGGCCGGTTTCACAGACAAGGCTTGAGCCTAGTCCTGGACTAAATCACACTTTCAATGTAAAATCTCCATTGAAGATGCTTTTTAGTCTAGAATTAGGCTTAAGCCTTGTCTGTGACACCGGCCCATAATGTAAACCAAGTTTAAGCTCGTTTAAGGGCATCCTTACTATAAAAACATGAACTACCGTGAACTGACCGTGACTATATAAAACTATATGACTATACGAAAGGAAGGCTAAAGCTAAAAATAGAACGAATGTTTTCGTCTTGAGGAAGGGAACATGTTGATCCTGCTGATTCTCACTGGACAGGAAACTCCCTGAGAGATGATTATGAAAGAGCATGATTAGAGCTCGCTGTATTTCAGGCACTGTGCATCATTAAGAGAGTGTGCATGTGTGTGTGTGTGTGTCTGTCCACGCGCGTGTGTGTGTGTGTGTGCGCGCGCGTGCGAGTGCCCATGCCAGGCGGTGTCTGAGGGAGGTTAGAGAAGGCCAGAGAAGGAAGGACACTGCTAGTGCCCCTGATGGGGGATGATATTATGTGACCACTGCAGCATCCACTCACTGCTCCCTATCTAACTATACTGTCCTATCCACGGCTTGGAGGGGTTATTTATGTGTGTACTGACCCAGAGTGCATATGAACCTTGCCCTTTGATCATAATCAACCATAATTCCCTGCTAACGCCCAACAACCCCTACTCTCTCTAGTTACAACTGAAAGTTTGTTGTGCAGTACCAACTGTAGTGGACATAGCCCCAGAATATGCTGATACTGAGAATACATTTACTTGGGACCTCCTCTCCTCACTCTAAAAACAGCTTGTCTGAGAGAGTGATACTGGACTGTAAGTGAGATGGGTCTATCCCCGTGTTGAATTGAAGATCATGGATATTCATTAAAACATGAAATCAATGCAAAGTTTGTAATGTTTCTGCCGGCTCCTCATGTTACTGGGGCTCGATGGGGTTTATCGAGCTTCTATGTAATGGGCTCTGAGGCTTGGCAAGCAGAGAGACCCGACAGCTGTGTGTTTACACAGCACAGGGCACACAGAACTGAGGGGATGTCCACTCTGGACAGATTGAGTCGAGTGTACGGTGTGTGTGTAAGTCTGCGATTAGTCCATAAGACGG
This sequence comes from Nansenia antarctica, assembly GCF_963989245.1. NCBI lineage: Eukaryota > Metazoa > Chordata > Actinopteri > Argentiniformes > Microstomatidae > Nansenia > Nansenia antarctica. The sequence goes on from NC_137677.1 coordinate 48,809,251, forward strand.
CACAGAGAACTTTTCGCAGATACTATTCCATCAGAACAAAGTTCAAAAGGTCATTGGTAATTTGCGTTATCATCTCAAACACGCCTCGTAGATACGTGTCGCCATTAGTTTTGAGTGACAGCTTGAGACCGGCCCAGACGGACAGATGGATGAGAGTGCTTTGTCCTTCTTCAGCATGCCTATTGCCTACCCTACACACACATAAGGCACGTGGGCAGATTGATAGGGTTGCCTGAACCCTCCCTGTGCCAGTGTCATTGCCCTCATCTCTTTAGAATAATGAATATTGATAATTAGTTATGATTTTAAAGACGAGGTGGCTATTATGTGTGTGGGATTCAACAATTTGTTCCACTGGTCGTTTGCCCTATTACTCATGATGTGGGTGTACATGAGAGGTTTTACTGCTGTTCTCTAAACATTACCCGTGACATTACATTCCATCCATATAAAAGAGAATAATCGGTCCTCAGTTATTCCATGAAAGTTTAAGCTTCTCATTCATTATGATCAAAACGTATCACTTCATGAACAGACCTATCTATATATATCTGGGTCACTCAGTTCTCTACTACTCTTCAATGGAATTTGCTTTGTTACCTTAGAGCGGGTCATGACGTTTTTGGCTTGTAGCACAGACTGTAGGTCCCACCTGGAACCTTGTCCCGGGACATCGGCAGCTATGTTGGGAACATCCTAGCGGGGGGTACGCTGTTGGCAGAGAGCCCTCCGGATGGTGGGCGGATGCTGGCTGAGTGCGTGGTGTGTTTGTGTAGTGTGCTAATGTGAGTGTGTGAGCGTTATGTGTGCGCTAATATGTCTAGGCCTATATGAGAGTGAATAAGTGAATGTTGGTGTCTGCTAGTGTATGTGTTTTTGTGTGTGTGTGTGTGTGTGTGTGTATGTGTGTGTGTATCTTGTGAGTCTTCGCCATGACTGTTTATATCAGCACTACATCTGCTAGCTGGTCTTCACTCCGAGCTGTGCCAACCACACAGTCCTATCTCATTGGCAGAGAACTTGGCCTGGGGCATTCTGGGTGAGTTTTGGGGTGAAGGAGAGTTTGTCCTCTTCCCCAGGGACACGTTCTGTTCATCTCAGAAAGCAGTAGCATAGGGAGAGTTGGTTTTGGGGCTACAGTAAGACCCATGTTTAAACCAAACTGCAACCGAACCAAATAATGGCTAATGATGCTCATTAGTATAACAGTACTGTATGTAGTTGAAACGGAAACACTTGTAAGTATGCAACAGATTAAAAGGGTTTTCTGATGGCTTAGTGAGGCCTTTGATTTCTGTCTTTGAACAACATGGCGCCGGAGCGCACACTGGGTTCAACGTCATAAAGGGACCAAGTAATTTGATTGGACAAGAGGCATTCCATGAGTGCTGATCAGATTTCCAGAGCGAATTTACGAACGTAGTACCGTGTACCACAATAAAACAAACAATCTGTCAACGTGTCTCTCTCTACGAATGTCTACATCAAGGCAAACTTCAAACTACCCCACACGTATGTCAGCCTTTACAGCTGTACAGTAAAAAAAAAACTATGAATTCGTCTGAGGCCATTTCTATGTACCTCACACCCTGTTACCTCACTCATCATCAGGGGGACACAGGCTGTTAAAACCCACCAGGGAGTCTTTGCCTCCCAACCTCAGCCTGGGTAATCAAAAAGAGGTATTCTAATGATGCCCGACAAAATTGTCAGTCAATATCCCCGGGGGTGCAATGATACTTTACATTACAGGAGACGGATCGATAGGGCCCTGACATCAGAGGGCAGTGGACGGGTAGAGTTCTAGAGCCTGTAGTGTAGCTCCATGTGTTGTTTACACGCACGCACGCACGCACGCACACACGCACGCACGCACACACGCACACACACACACACACACACACACACACACACACACACACACACACACACACTAACAGCTACTGTAGATATACCAGTCTACGGTCCAGCAACCAGGCCTCATCTGATGAGAACTATGTGTTTGTGTATGTGTGTGCGTGTGTATGTGTGTGCGTGTGTGTGTGTGTGTATACCAGCAGTTAGGCTGTGTCACTAATTGAGGTCTTACTGTAAGAAACTTTCATCAGGAAACAGTGTGTTTCTAAGTGGCTCACCTCCCTGTAGACCCAGCTATCACATACGACTGACAAGACCTAGGCGCCCAAAAACTAGGTCATTAAAAGTAGATTATTGCTGTAATTCTGAGAGCCAAGCACAAAAAGTGCAACAAGGTTAAATAAATCGCAATGCAAAAGCAACCCTACTAATAAACCCCTTGAGTCTTTCATACGGTAAGGCCTCCTGTATTATTGTTGTTGTTGTTGTTGTTTACACTAACATCTGTTTTTCTCTGTTGTGTTACATAAATAGCATTAATATCATTAATATAGCACTGTTCAGTAAGTCTGAAAGCACTCTACATGACCCAAATCTCTGTATCATCTGGTGCCCCTTGTAAAAAAATTTTTTTTTATCTCAACGCAATCCCCATAAATACGGAATGATTTCTGTCTCAACAAAGACATGATGTTCATATACACAAGTTTCACAGCAAGATAATCCTTGGATAATATTGCAGGCATTTTCGTAAATTCTTGGGAAGAAAACGATTTCAGTTTTTTTCTCTCCAGATTTCTGTCTCTGATCATATGTATGAATTAATAAAGATACTCTGTTTAAATGCCTTTGGTATGGACATACTGTTTCCTAATATGGAAGTATTTTGTTTCTGATTGATGTTTTGTTTTTGTTTATTATCTGGTCTGTGCTTTTGTACAGTACTGTACAAACATTAAAAAATTAGCGTGTTTGCAGTGGAATGGTGCACTACGTGTGTGTCTATTTGCATATCGTACACTTAATGATTCCACATGAACAATCCTCAACTTCTCATTGAGGGATAATGTCCTTTCTAAATGACATCAAATGTACATGAAACATAATGG
>NC_137677.1:48817216-48827216 GCF_963989245.1 Nansenia antarctica
GGGGGAGGCAAAGCAGTGCCTGTAGTATCAACAAGAGTTTCAACAACATTTCAACAAATCTGTCAGAATAGTTTTGTACTATGGATACATGTAGATATTAATCCCCCCCCCCCCCCTCACTCACTCACTCACTCACTCACTCACTCTCTCTCTCTCTCTCTCTCTCTCACACACACACACACACACACACACACACACACATGCACACGCACACTCCCACCTCCCTCTCTCTTCTCTCTCACTCTTTAACACACATTTTTCGCTCTTTTTAACACACACATCTCGTCTATGGGCAGCACACTCAGGACTGGTAAAGTGATTGTATAGGTGCTTGTGCTTCAGCACATTGTTAGGATATATATTTTTCAAAGGTCCTATTATTCATTTGTCTAGCACCAGCTGCTTAGTTATGATGTTACGTATCTTATCAGTTTTCCTGTTGTAATATGCACATTATCAGTATTGTATCCACACCAATTGTAAGCTACTGTCTGGGAAAGCGTCTGATGGCCATGAATCCAGGTGCTGTAAGAAACTCCTTTCCGCTCTCACGTCTAACACAAGACAACACTCAATTCATAGTTTTAGAACATTCTAATCAAAGGCCATCAGCTCTTAAAACATAGTGGCCAAAAGGGGAAGGGCTCTGGGTTTTGTGAAAATATATATCTGATCATTTGAATCCTTGGAGACAACCTTTCCTCTGAGACTGCCTCAGGTTAAGGTGCAACTCTGTACTTCACGTGTGATCTTCAATAAATATACCACTTGTGCAATAGAAAACATCTCTCCTCTTTCTTGGAGCAGTCAACAAAAGAACAGATTCTAACAACATGGCACTTTCGTAGCCTTGTGTTGGCTAATATTTGCCTGGCAGGGGGAAAAGGCTCTGTTAGCACGTGTTTGTTTGTATGTATGTATGTATGTATGTATGTATGTATGTGTGTGTGTGTGTGTGTGTCTATAGAAATAGCTGTTGTCTATAGAAATCCTTTGTAAATGAACGGTAAAAAAAACATAATCTCACATAGATTTGGAGAGCTGGGGAATTGCATCTGCTGGCTTCACATTGACAGCGTGCAGCTGTCTGATATCACATCTCTTATGATTGATTTGGATCCAAAGACACATACACTTGATTTATTTCTACAGCATAGGGCCCTGCAGTTATTTTAGCAGTCCCACAGTATTGTAAATGTGATGTGCTGTGACGGCCATGTCTGCCGCCTGTCCAAGACACAGCCCATATCATCCCCTATACTCAACGCTCCAGGTGGGAGTGACATACCGGTACACACAAATCCAGGATCAGTTTACCTTACCACCCGATCAGCAGGCAGAGGTAGTGAGGGCTGACTTCATCTGACTCCCATACTCCACAGGTCATGCTCAGACTAGAACACAGCCCCTACCCCTCAGACTAGAACACAGCCCCTACCACTCAGACTAGCTCTCAGCCCCTACCACTCAGACTAGCTCTCAGCCCCTACCCCTCAGACTAGCTCTCAGCCCCTACCCCTCAGACTAGAACACAGCCCCTACCCCTCAGACTAGCTCTCAGCCCCTACCCCTCAGACTAGAACACAGCCCCTACCCCTCAGACTAGAACACAGCCCCTACCCCTCAGACTAGAACACAGCCCCTACCCCTCAGACGAGCTCTCGGCCCCTACCCCTCAGACTAGCTCTCAGCCTCTAACCCTCAGACTACTAGCTATCTCTTTCAGCAGCACATAGTCCATACCCATAGTCTTGTAGATGTTTCATTGCATTAAATCCATCAGACCAGTCAGTTTATGAGGAAATACTGAATAATACTACTGTACAGGATGTGTGGACAAGTCCAAATTGCAACTCAACATCATTATTAAATTCTTCTTTGTATGGTCACAAGCAGCTGATTGTTAGTCCATTGATTGACTCCTGTCAGTGAACAGGATGTGCATGTTTCCAAACAACTGAACTTCTGTCCCTCTCAGCTTCTGTCCCATCTGCTACTCCATACTTACTCTCCAGCAAAACAAACAACACAACAACAAACAACACTTCCTGGCTTTGATGCACAGTCAATGTATTAATGACAGGTGTTTTGATGTGCAGAATGGCAGAGGTTTGTGTTCATAAAAATGCATTTATCCCTTCTTGTTAAAAATCTGGAGTTGAAGAAAATAATTATGTGGAATGAAGTTAAGTTAGCAAGTAAACAACAGTAAATCAAAACAGATAAACCCAAGATGTAATTGTATACCTGCTTTTGAGGGGAGCTGGCTAGCTGTTCCTGGATTTACTCACCTGGTTCTTGCTCTCTCTCTCTCTCTCTGGTGTGCCGAGCCGACACCATCCTGCTCTCTCTCCTTCTCTCCCTCTCTATCCTCCTCTCCCTCTTTTGCTGTCAACCAAAAGGCAAACATAACAACCAGAGTATTTCTAATCTAATAAGAGGTATAAAGTGATCCATATCAATTTATAACATAATTAGAATTGAATTTTGGATTGCTGTGGGCAATGCAGTCAGATAATGTCATTTTGACATTACTCTCTCACCTGAAAAAAAATCATGTCCAACTATAAAAAAACAGACATTTCCAATGCTTCAATCCACTGTCCATGTACTGTAAATATGCCATTATGGTATTACCATAAAGCCCAATTCTAGCAGAATAAGAAAGAGTGTATGGCTACTTTAAGTAAAATAATAAAGTGCATCCAGTTAGCTCTTTAGCTGGCAAGTGTGCAAGCAGACTAGCTCATCTCATCACCTCTGAGCTAGCTAGCTAGTTCTTTGACTATTTAGAGTCTATGACTTATATTTCTTAATAATGGAATAAGTGCCAATGGCTTGGAGCCCAAAGGGGTTTTCACAAATGACCAACTACAGCACCAACGATTCCATATGTTTCTAAATATATATTTGAGAAACACACACTCATTAGCCTCCCATGTCTATGCTAGACACTTATGGAAGGCTGCCATTGCTTGGCTGCTTATTCAAATGTACCCTACAAAGAGCCCAGGCATTAGTGGAGGCCGCTGTTTGTGCTGCAATGTGGGGAGTGCGGCAGGGGAACGTCTGGCTTACCTTACCTACCAGCAGCTCAGTGACCAGACAGGGACAGTAGAGTGACAGTACAGTGACCAGACAGGGACAGTACAGGGACAGTACAGTGACCAGACAGGGACAGTACAGTGATCAGACAGGACATTACAGTGACCAGACAGGGACAGTACAGGGACAGTACAGTGACCAGACAGGGACAGTACAGTGACAGTACAGTGACAGTACAGTGACAGTACAGTGACAGTACAGTGACCAGACAGGGACAGTACAGGGACAGTACAGTGACAGTACAGTGACCAGACAGGACAGTACAGGGACAGTACAGTGACAGTACAGGGACAGTACAGTGACCAGACAGGACAGTACAGTGACAGTACAGTGACAGTACAGGGACCAGACAGGACAGTACAGTGACAGTACAGGGACAGTACAGTGACAGTACAGTGACAGTACAGTGACAGTACAGTGACCGTACAGTGACAGTACAGTGACAGTACAGTGACCAGACAGGACAGTACAGGGACAGTACAGTGACAGTACAGGGACCAGACAGGACAGTACAGTGACAGTACAGGGACAGTACAGTGACCAGACAGGGACAGTACAGTGACAGCACAGTGACAGTACAGTGATCAGACAGGGACAGTACAGTGACAGCACAGTGACAGTACAGTGACAGTACAGTGATAGTACAGGGACAGTACAGTGACAGTACAGTGATAGTACAGGGACAGTACAGGGACAGTACAGTGACAGTACAGTGACAGTACAGGGACAGCACAGGGACAGTACAGTGACAGTACAGTGACAGTACAGTGACAGTACTGGGAATACTTCAGACATCACTCGGGCCTTATTGGGCAACCACTCAGTAAACTCATAGTCGGACCCAAGATGAAGTTACTGTACTTAGTAAGTCAGAGAGAGTCAAAAGAGATGGGAAGCTGGCTCCAATGGTAAATACCCTGTGGTGAATACCCTGCAGAGTCTATTCTTGACTTCATTGAGTACTTTAAATGTCATTGTTAAAATAATAGCTTGAGTGCGCTGTGTGCACATAACCTATTACTTCTACTAGTGCTATTATGATGATGCAGTTATGGAGTGACACCTTTGTTATGTGTTGAATATATTCATCACATGTTTACTAAAATATCATGGGCTCATTGAGTGTAGTGTAAATGCATTGTTTTTACTGAAGCGGAACCTGGTTTCAGCTATGAATATCTGAGAGCTAAGACAACCCTCTGAGGCTCTGACTCAACGGGACCTTGAACACTCTTTTCAGAATGGCAGTGTTTTTGCGTCAGAGTTTAGAATGATATTTTAATGAGCTGTGTGCTGTATTTCAAATCATGTTCACAAATTCTGGGATTGGAACATATTCTCCCCCTTGTGCTTTCCTAAACTCAGCAGTGCAAGAGGAGATACCATAGTGTGAAATCACATGTGCATTTTAATATCCAGATCCTGCTGATGGAGGACATTCTTCATGTAATTCTCACCTCAGAGCAAGTGTCAGTGCAACAGCCAAAGTCATATATCTCCAATCTCTTACATTGCAAATCAATGTGTTTTAATACAGAAACAGGATTGCTTTTTGAGATTATTATAATGTAGTTAATTAATTTGCAATGAGCACCAGTTCTTGTTTAATTTGTGCCAGCGGAGAAAAAAGCCAGGCATCAGACCACACGTCGTATAATTAAAGGGGTTGGAAGGGATTCAAACAAGAACTCCAACAATTAGAATAACAACAGGGTTAGCCAAAAATAACCCAGACACACAAACCGATGGTATGTTGCTATGGTTTCCCAAACAAGCAATTACTGTAAGTTTATAATTGGCAGAACTGCAATACACTTCCCCCACAATGGTGTTGTTGGCATATGTACCTGTCGCTTTGTTAGAACTATTAATAAAACACTTAGAAAGGGGAATAGAGTGGCCAAGTTACCATACTATTTTAATTGCTTGAGGTGTTAACAACTTAACTTACTGTATGCCATAGGTGAAGGTGATGCTGTTATTTGGACACTACTGCTGCCCTCTATGTGAGTGATAATATCATATTATGACACAGAGATGATGATACAGGTGATACTGCAGCAGGTATGCATATTACAGGTAAACGTCGGTCTTCTCCTCTGTATTAAACATATTGGAGCCTGCTTTAATATTAATCATATTGTACAAGATAATTGACAGCATCATCATTTTTCCACAGTGAATTAATTTGGGTTATCTCTGTCCTGCTCTTGAGAAATGTGACCTGCAAGGTGATGAGATTCAGGGGCTTGGCACTGATTCCACCTCCCTCTGACAGACAATCAAGTTTACATACAAATCAGCACAGAGAGGGTGAAAGCAGAGTTGGCAGAGAGGAGAGAGAGAGGGAGGGTTAGAGGAGACTAAAGCTGTTTCAGGGTTCTCCTGAACACATCAGAATTCATCTGAATTCACATGAAGCTGCAGTGAGGTTACCTTGGTGACTGTGAAGCTGCAGATGCAGACAGGAGGGTCTGGATAGGCGAGAGGAGAGTTGGGCCGCTCCTGTCCGGAGAGCTGTACCCCCCCGGCCTTGACCCGTGTAGTGGACGGACACAGGCTGGTCAATGCATTGGTCTTGTTTTCCTCTCTCTTCGGGTTCGTTCCTCTTAGAGATCCCAAAGCCCCCCAATCTTCATCTTTCAGTGTTTGTTTTTTAATGATGCATGTTTTTGTTTTGCACATATTTCTCACTGTGAATATGTAAAACAGTGATATAAAGTGGACAGAAGTGTCCGTGTCTTCATGGACATTCTGAGCAATTTTAGTCAAAGTACCAGGAAGGACTGAGTCTATTGTAAGATGCGGACTGCTCATGATCTCTTGGATGACCAATTGTGTGACAAAGTGTCTGTTAGTGATTTAGGGGTGGGGGGGGCACAAAGACAGAGACAGAGTGGACACCAGGTACTTTAGATGTGTGTGCTTGCACGTGTGTGTATATGTTTGTGTGTGTGTGCGTGCGGTATATAGCATGTGGTAAAGGTAGCACTGTGACCTCAGATGTGTCTCCATAGTGTCATTACACCTCACTCTGTTGCTCTGCCTGGAAATATTAGTCTAGCAAATGTCTTGCACTTAATCACTGAGCCTCATTTAAAGTTAGCGGCCTCTACTGTCCATACATTTCTAATATATGACTCCAATGTGACACCACTAGGCTATGTTATATAAATGCTAAGTAGTTATGTCCCTAGCTTTTCTTTTTCATCCACACTCTATTACCTGCATTGTCTTTTTTCTTCTTTTTTTTCTGTACATGGAATTGAGACATAGGAGAACAAATACTCCTTGGCCCAAAAGGATACAATTCCAGCAAAGCATCAGAGGAGCATTTCCATACCTCATCAGATTTCTCGAGGCGGTAGACAGATCGGTGTGTCCTTGAAAGTATAAACCAACTTTATATCTACCGCTCCCAGGGGTTTATCATCAGCTGTGTCACTCATGGGTTTTCTCACTGTAAAAGACAACATGTCCTGCTTTCACGTTTCCTTCCAGCTGACAGAATCTATAACTGCCACTAAGGCAGTGATGGCCTCTCCTATTCTGCTGTGTCAGCATATACTGTGGCATTCATGTAACATGCTTACGTTATGGAACTCATTTTCCTCTTCTCAAAGCTGATGAAGTCTCTGAAAGGTAAATAGACTGTAGAGGCCGGCATGTCTTTATGCAGCTTGTCAACCTAATGGCTTTCTCTCTATCACCATTCAATACATTTATGTATGAATGGTAACGTCATGAAAGTCACTTAGAGATTAGACATTTGAATCGTCACTATCGACAACAGAGTGACCAGCACAGTATTACTGTATACAATGGTCCTACAGTAGATGTGGTCAATTTTATCTGGTTTTGTAGAAAAATCAAGTAAGATTGCCTGTAACTTGCATTGTTACATTGTTACTGTATAGTCATTTATGGTCAACTTTTCTTGCCTAACTGTGAGAGTACATAACTGTGAAAGTACATAGCAGTCTTTCTATCTCTAGTGAGTTTGTGCTATTTTGCCTATTTGATGTATCTATGACGGAGTCACACTTCTATGTAGATTCCTTTCCTCAGCAGCAGTGCTGTAGTTATTCTGAAATAGTGTTATGGTGATTTGGGTTGCATGCCGAATATCTGTTTCCTGGAAGTGAGTGCAGATGAAATGGCAGTAAAGGAATATTAAGAAGGGTGTTCTTCGGTAATCTGATTTGGTCTCTTAATTCATATCGTAGCCCAGGTTATGAAAGTTCATGACACGGGTGAATTGTGTGCTGCTAGTGAGCTAGAGGATTTGTTGGTCATGGTTGGCAAACACTGTGTTGTTCAGCTAGTGTGGGAAGGAAGACAGAGAGGTTTGTCACTGGTTTGTCTGACATGCCCTGAGGACATGAATACCGTACATGTAGTGATGGGAATTGATAAGATGTTATTGATACCGATTCCATTATCGATTCTGTTTATCGGTTCGATTCTTTATCGATTCCCTTATTGATTCCTGAATTTTCTGTGTGGAAAAAAGGAGGCGTACACAGGTTTTCAGCGTCAACGCAGCTGTTTTATTATCTTTATAACAATGTTTTGTTATCGTGCTAACATTAACGTTGATGCTAGCTAGCTTTCTGTTGCTAACTAGTGATGTTGACAGTAGATACTCGCTAACTAACGTTGCCATTTTCATCTTTGAAAATTCATTCAAATTAACGTTAATTCATCCCATGTATAAACATGATTATTATTACCCGTTTTGTTACACATAGATGTATGGGCTGAGATCTGTGCCACTAGAAACTGAATTTGAATTACTGACATTTGAATTTGAATTGCTCAATTTGAATACTTTAATTTAATACATTTATTTGAATCACATAATTTGAATTTGTATTGTTTAACTTGATTCCGTTTTTCAATTCAGTTATTTAAGTTAAACAATACAAATTCAAATTACCGGTATGTGATTCAAATTAACTTTTTAAATTAAAGTATTCAAATTCAAATGTCAGTAATTCAAATTCAGTTTCTAGTGGCACAGATCTCTGCCCATATTGATGCGTGTTGAGTAATGCTCTCTAGAGTACCAATCAAGCCACAACCATAACATTTCGCAACGACTTGCTCCGACATCTTTAGATTGGAATGAACAGATGCTCTGACAAACCGTCTTTTCAGTCAGTGCCCAGTGTGCGCTCTCAGTGCTCCAGGGACGCTCTGACTTTCCGAACGAGCGTATTTACAAGTAGCAATGTTGTAATTTTTCTTTGTGAAATGAAGCCACGCTTTGGACCGTTTCTTCTAAGACTCCGCCATGACTCCTTGTTCTCATCGATAAGAGGAATTGATAACCTCTGAGGCATACGATTGCGATGCATTGAACAATTTGAAACCGGTTCTTGATTCCCATCCCTACGTACATTATGTTTGCATTATGTTTTCTATCATGAGCTCCACAACAGTTACTGTACTCACAAGCATGCTACTGCTTTTCTCTAACCCTAACCCTTTTTAACCCTAAACCTAACATTTCTTTGATAAAGTCTAGAGCCTGCCTGAATCGAATAATGATCACAGTTTCACAGACTTAGACATTTATATTTTGCCATTTTTAGAGACATCAATATCATTCTGTCAGATATCTATAATTCAGATGTTTAATGACTTGATGACCTTAATGTGCAGCATCTCATCCCACAGCAATGATCTGATAAATCAGCCTGCAGTGGTCCATTATATGAAGTCTTTATCCGTTTGAGTTATTTCAGGTCAATGGTAATAGACTCAGGGCTGGATTCAACTTTGTTTAGACAATTACTGGACACACATACTACACTTGTATTCTCCCCTCTGTAACAGAAGCCTGTTTCTAAAGAACCCAAAACTATTCAACAAGCATTAGACAGCAAAACAGGTTGGATTAAATTCACCCAAAAGTTTAGATGCAATACTTGGTTTAGTTGAATACTTTGTTACTTGACACCACTCCCATTGTCCTAAAACATTGTATTATTTCCAGGGAGTAGAGCCCCATCACCTCAAAATAGAGCCCCTAGCATGACAATATGGACCACGATTTTCCCCCCATGATTTGCTGCCCTATGTCTCATGCAGGCTTCATCAATCATTTCAGAATTTCATAATCATTTCATCCACTGTTTCCAATAATGGGATGTTTGGGATGTATGGGATGTATGTGAAACAGCACCCCTCCTAGGAGTGCTTGTTGTGCGGGTGGAGGGACGGAGCAGCAGGAGTGGAATGCTGCTCGAAGTAGGCTCTCTCTCTGTGACACATGACACATCTCACAGCTACTTCCTGGACCCCGGGTGGATTGGTCACATGACAGGTGGTGGAGCTACAGGGATTTTCTGGAGCTGCCGTATTGTACTGTACCATTGCACCATGCCCTGCTCTGATTTACTCCCAGGGAGGAGGGAGGGAGGGAGGGAGGGAGGGAGGGAGGAAGAGATTGATCAATAAGGTAGATAAAATGCTGAACTAACTGCCCTAGACTTAAAATCCTGTGGATTCAAGGGCCCACAAGATTCCACAAAGATATACTGATATACTGTTTGTCCTGTACGATATGATCATCTCTTATTTTCTGATACCGTAAAAGGGTGTCCCTCTTAATGGTCAAACTGACGGATCAGGTGACTCTGCCTCTGTGTTCAGTAGAAACTACCGTAATACTATTAGAGGGGACTTCTTGTGGGGCAGTGTGGAGAGGTGAGTTTGTTTTTTTTCTAATTCCCTATGGAGAGCTTTTATCTGGGTGTTCAATACTTGTCCAGCGTCCAGGCTTAAGACCCTGACTGCTTTCATGGTTTAATTCTGTCCCAGGGACTCGACAGGCTCAGGTGTGTTCAGGTTTGTTCAGGCATCTCAGGCTGTTGTGAAGTGACACTTT
>NC_137677.1:48834716-48839716 GCF_963989245.1 Nansenia antarctica
CAGAGCGCCATTGTCTAATGTGTTTCATGACTAATTAATGGATATTTCCTTTACACAAATCATGATCAGTGTGCAGACCGATCACTTTTATTAATAGATGATCTAAAAGAGCTCAGGGAAGGAGTGGGGGACAGGAATAATAAAGGGAATATCTTTGTACAAATATTTTCTGTAAAAGATGACTTTGCTATTGGAATTCAGTGGACATGGTGGTGTGGGACCGTAGCTTGGCTCATATCTCACCATAACATGCTTATCTCAGCTAAGGTTGGACGAAGTTCTGACTGACAGAAACATTTGTTCAATGACATTTGTTTTTGTAGGATCATGGTAGGCTTTTCTATTGTAGGACCCCATTGGGTGGACTGTTCCATTGACCCTTCTGGGCTGTGTATCTGGTATCATGATGTTTATGGCGAAACGGAGACCGAGACACAGATCGAAACCGTCTGACCAATCAGGTGATGTCTTCGACTGAATGCTGTAATTGATGAGCACTTAATAGCCTGGTGCGAACCTCCACTGTGCAGGCTGCTCCTGTGTACAGAGTGAAACCGATATCATGACCATGTTGCCCTGTTTGCCTGACCTCCCAATGCAATTAGTCTGTATCTGTCATACCACACTCTCCGTGTGCGGTCAGATCAATGGAGGTCACCATTCATCAACTGAGTTACCCTACAATACGTTTTACTGGTTTAGCCTGAAGATACTAGATGGATGTGTGGTAGGTAAAGGTTAAAGTTACCTTTAATTGATGTTTAAAGAGGGTGTACTCTGTTCTGCTCCAACGTTGCGGCATAATCAATGATAAAGTTAGCCTGGGGTGGATGTGTCAAAGTACAGCAAGCCCAATCCAAGTTGCAGTCACTCCTGCTCATAGAGGTCCTTTAAGGTAAGTCATGTACGCACAAATGATGACATTTGGGTGAACTGTCACTTTAAGGGGCGAATAACTGTGAACACCATCTTCACTCTGTATATCTTAAGTGCGCTAAATTTAGCAATGGGTCGAGGGGAAAGAGCAGGCAGGCGTTTAGTTTTGTCAGAAGAGGCACTGCTGTTATAGAGAGAGGAGAAGGTGAGGGAGGGAGGGAGGAGAGAGAGAGAGGGAGAGAGAGAGGGAGAGAGAGAGAAAAATAGAGGTAAAGAGAGAGACACATACACAGAGAGAGCTCTGAGCGAGAAGGTGAATTGCTGCTGCTGCTGCTGCTGCTGCTGCTGCTGCTGCTGAGAATCACATGATAGACTGACACAGAGTCTTTGTTAAAGGCTGCAGATCAATGAAGCAAAGAGGCACATTTGAGCCTGAGTATCTTCACAGCTCAGAGGGCTAATAGCCATGGATGTGTAAGAGAGGTGATGTGTTTAAGGCATGCCATCAGCATAGTGAAGCAGCAATATCACCTGGTGTTAAAACCCCCTTCATTGTCAAGTGTTGAGACCTCTCCTATTTCCTAGGCGTAGAACAGGGATGTATCTGCTCTGTGAGGGAAACCAGTCATTTGTGAAATGACAGTAGAGTACATGAGTCACTTTGTACAGGTACTCTGGATTAGTTCACTTCCTGAAGTGTGCCGGTATAACTAACCAAAAGCCAAAACAGTGGTGATTATTGTATGTAAATATGCATGTCCCTGACCCTGTATTGATACTGGTATGCTAGTAGCCTATACTATGAAGTAGTGATGTGCGGATCGGCCCAAGACCTGCGAGGCCCGTGGTTTTACCAGCGAATGGCAGGTTCGGGTCAATAAAATGACAGTGAGATAGGATCAGGCGGGTTTAGATCGAATGTTATGGATTGGTATTTAGTTTTCTACTTTTTAAAAAATCTAAAATGATAAAAGATTCTATGTTCATTCCGATTTTATTTCCCCTCGTTTGTGCTCCTGATTTGATGGTTCGGGTCGCGTTTGAACAGGCGGGGTTGAACAGGCAGCTCATCACTATATAGGCACGTTAGGCACGGCATTAGCAATCATTTGTGATAATATTTTTGCAACATAGGGACATGACAACAATAATTAATTCTGTATCTCCCTCTGAGTCATGCTATCTACAAGTGAAGTTGACAGGCGGCGTTGAATTGCACACAGTTTGTACCCACAGTATCAATGGATAACTAAACTAGTGCTTGGCATGTAAAAGTGACATTTTGGCCCAAAATGTGTTACCGGGAACAAGTCGACAACCAATCAAAATGTTCATGTTTTATTCAGAAACACTTTGTTTGTTTCACCAGCTGCCGTCAAATATCTATCAAGCGATGAAAGGAACTGACCGAGATTCTTCACTGTATAGAAATACAGTCTATAAACAAAGACCCGCAATACAATACGGCTCCGAATCAATGTTTGTTTTAGCTCTCCTGTAATGTGGAACATGTCACTTAGCCTTTCTATTGCTTTTAACGAGGATGTTACTATGACAACAAATGTTTGCTAAGGCACCCAGCCAGATGTGCGGTCCGCAGAAGCTGCTCACTCCTCAAGGAAAATCACCCTCACGTTGCTGACATGGAAAAAAAAGTTTGTTGTTTTAATGCTCACATTTGAAACATACTAGCCTACTCCTCCATAAAATGCCGCACAGGGTTGAGATAAGGCTGGCTAGCAGGCTGAGGCCATGTAGGCTATATGAAACTGTGGGGCAGGTAGGCCTACTTGGTCTATAAATAGCCGACTTGCCCATCACTACTATGACATCTGTAGTCATGCTGTAACCATTCGTACGTGTGAGTGGGACCCATTGCACGAAGATTACAAAGATTGTATTTGCTTCACAGTCTTTTTGTTCAGTTCTTGGTGTGGACTATTGAGGTGTGTGCTTTGCTCTCTAATCTGCCAGATCAATTGAGCAGTGAGAGAATCTTTGTTTTTGCTTCCTCTGATGTTTACTGTCTCCTGTGATTGGTGGAACTGACAGGTAAAGGGTTTATCTGTCCACTGCGCTGAAGTTCTTCCACTGTGTACACCTGCCACTCTACCTGTCACTCTACCTGTCAGGATCAGAGAGACAATGCAGCCAATCAGGCCTCAGTACAGGCCTGCAGAGCTCCATAGCGATTGGTTATCATTCCCAAAGAGGCTCATTTCATTGGCCGTGAGAAGCCAACAGGCCATATTGATAATCAATTATATATAATACATATACCTCAATGCATCACAGTGCCCTCTTCTTCTCAGAATCCCATCCACCTTGACCAATTTGAACAGAACAGAGGGGCAGCTTGTGAGTCTTGAGGATGCTGGGTTAGTTGGCGCCAGGTCCAACATGCCTATAGCATTAAGCCCCGCCCCAGCCCCCAAGGTGGCACGGCATCTTATCCACTCCCTCTTATCTGTTTGGGATGCACTTTACTTCCTTTTTTGTCCTCCTCTGCTGGATCACTTTTCCCCTGCGAGGGCAACATCCGCACCCTCAGACACACTCCAAAGTAACCCGTCAGTAGAATCTGATCCTTTTAGACTGAACAGGACTGGGCTTTTGTGTGCCAAAGCCTTGGCGACCAAGGGCCAAACGCCCTCCCTTCGCCCTCCAACTCACCGCAGCAGCAGCAGCAGTAGGAAAAGCCCTCCTTCGCCTGTCTCCCCAGTAACTCTATATTCTGATGACACTGACAAAGAGGGTGCACCTACGGGTGGGGGGTGGGGGGGGGGAGATGTGGGAGCTGGAGGTTCATGCATCTTCCAGCTAACCGAATCATCGCACTTTTTGAGCAGTTTAGAATAGAGTTGGAATAGAGGGATGTGTGAGTCGCGGAATCAATTTCGTCCCGGACCAGAGCATCGCAGATCTAGGGAGTTTTAATATAATAATAGAATGAGCATTGACAGGGAGGCTGCGACTCGGCCCGGCCCGGCCCACCGATGAAACCCCCGGATCAGGAAAAATGGTAAGTCATCACATGATGAACGAGACAGACGGCACATTGATCAGAAGAGGGTAGAGTCGCACACCAAGACAAATATTCCCCCCCCCGGAACTGTGCTGCAGAGAGAATCGTTTCACAGTAATATCACCGGTGAAATTGAACAGTCAGACAGCAGTGTGAGTAGTGTGTGGTCTAGAAATGAATGAGCTAGATGTCGGTACAGGACGTCCCCAAAATCTGCCGTTCAGACCAGTCCCTGTTCCCTTTAAACAAACACGAAGCGGTTCCACCGTCGTTACTGCAGTTACTACATTGGTGATTAACACAATTGCTTATTGTTTATCTAATTTCAGTCAAGTTACTGGGCTGAGGTGCTGTTTACCCTTTTTGTTGATTGAAATGTTTTGGGTCGTCTTTGTTTGTAATGGTAGTTAGTGATGCATACATCTTGAGCTGCTGACAAAGAGCCACATTGCTACAGTACATTAAAACCCTGAGCATAATCTACACAGTACCAGTGGGCCAGTGTTCTCCTCTCTTATCAAGCGAACGCTGCAGTTGTACCCGTGGCAACGCAGTCTGTGGATCCTGTCCCGGGCGGATCCAGGGTAAATCTAGTTGTCAGAGTTACTGATTCGCGCCAGGCCTTATTTGATTACACAATTGATGTGAGAGTTGGCAACAGCATTGATGGTGAGGAAGGGTAAGAGTAAGTGACAAGGACACTCCTTCAACTGCTAAGGTCTTTCGCTGAAGCGCTGCAACCCCACATCTGAGCTCCTCACTAAATGACCCCTCAAACGTTCTTTGTCTTCATGCACATGTTTAAGTGTCATCTTAAAGGAGGGATGATATAACTGTAGTACATGTGTCAACTAACAGTGTTGGTTAGGAGAGTCAAAATGGAGGACACCGGGCAGAGGTCGTTTGTGTCAGAGAATTAAGAATAATCTCCATTATTAAGAGTTATCTCCATTGCGTTGAAAGTGGCACGAGTGCACCCGCCTGCATTGTATACAGCAGCTGGATCCTTCTGAATCTGAACCAATACTAACGTAGGCCTGGACTACACGTATATATGGATATTTTTCTAAAAGTATTTTATTTTATTTTTTTGTACAAT
>NC_137677.1:48844716-48852216 GCF_963989245.1 Nansenia antarctica
TCCTTAACTAGATAAGGAATCAACAACACATGGTTTGTGAATGAGACTGGCCTAGTTTACGTTCACTGTTGTGAAGGCCCACAGTTTAGAGCCAGTTTAGTTTCCCCAAACCAGCCCTATTTTGCCCCTGTTATTTCTTTATTATTTTCTATACTATTCCTGTACGTTTATGAAGGTGTATGTATTGTTATTGTAATGTTTATGTATATGTTTGATGACGTAGTATATCCGGGGTGTGTCCGTGACCCGGATGCTAGGTTCGGTGGTGTATATATAGAGACGGAAGTGGTCTGTGAGTCAGTGTGTGATGAGAATCCGAGTGATGAGAGCAACGAGAGTGAGAATAAGCAGAGAGAACACGAAGTCGATCTAAGATGGCGGAGTCAGTAACACGCACACCGTGCTGAAGCTGAAGACCCGTTTAGTGATTATCGAGTTTACCACTGTGGTAGCCCGTTTAGCTGTGTTCCCGTTAGCCAGCCTTGCCAGCAGCCGGCTGCGAACGTTGGACCTGACGGACAAGATCAAGCTGGACAGAGTCGTCGCCTCCACGAGTGGATTGCGACCGACGTGGACCACCGGACCTGAGCCTACACACCTCGTCGTGGACCACGAAGAAGCCCCTTTCCCTTCGCGTTGCTACGTCACCCCCCCCCTTTTGTCTGCTGCTTTCCTCGAAGCACATGCGAGCTCCAACAAGGCCTCAACGCGCTCCTTGCAGCGCCAGACTCTAAGCCTTTCCCAGGCTAGGTACTGTGAGTGAGTGATTGAGTGTGTGTGTGGCCGGCGGGGAGGGAGTGTATATATCTGGGGATGTATACATCAGTTATGTATAATAAATGTGTTTGTTCATCTTTGCTCCATTACCGTGTGTTTAGTTGTTTGTATGCTAAGGCTAATGCTAATTCCAATGCTAATGCTAATGCTAATTCCAATGCTAATGCTAACGATGGTAATGCTAGTCTAAAGGTTTGCTGGCGCCCCCTACCTCTATCCTCCTACACTGCCTATTTAGCTCCGAGTTAGTTAGATAACCAGCCCTTCCTAAATTCTACAGTCCTTTTAGCTACTCCCTGGTTACAATTGGTCCTTCGAGCCGGATAGGTAGTGTAGTGATAGCATGGCTGAGCGCAGCCAACCAGACCAGACAGTTACCCCCCCTTCTCCGCCCCCTGAGCCAGAGCCACGACCACAGAGAGTCCCGCGGTTGCCTCCGAGGTTACAGGAGTATGAGCTTGAGCTCGAAAGCTCACTGAGTGGTAGTGAGGAGCGCACTCCACGGGATACAGTGGTCGGAGAGGCCGAGGCGTCCGCCGGCGCGCGGGTGGCTAGCACCGAGACAGCCATCAACGAGCACCAGCCTGAGGATGAGATGGCAGAACAGCAGGGTTCTGCCGTAGAAACGGAAGAACAGGAAGGAGAGGCCCGGTCCGACAGCGCCTGCGGGCGGAAGAGGGAGGGCCTCAGCCTTAACGATCTGCCTCCCAGTACGGCGCGCTCGAGACCTAGCTCCTGCCGTTCAGTGGCTTCCTCCCGGTCCAGGGTTTCCGTGGGCAGTTCTGCCTCTGGGGCGGATAGCATACACTCCAGAGGGAGTAGTGCCGCGCTGTCAGAATATATGCGCCAACAGGCCGAGATGGCGTTCGAGCGTGAACGCCTCCAGTTCGAGCGTGAACGCCTCCAGCGCCAGGAGGCGCTAGAACGCGAACGCCTCCAGATGGACGGAGCGGAACGCGCGGCGGAGAGGCAGCGCCAGGAGGCGCTAGAACGTGAACGCCTCCAGATGAACGGAGCGGAACGTGCGGCGGAGAGACAGCGCCAGGAGGCGTTAGAGAGGGAACGCATCCAGTTCGAGCGCGAGCGCCTCCAGATGGAGGGGGCGGAACGCGCGGCGGAGAGGCAGATGGCGAGAGAGCAACTGCACGCGGAGAAGATGGAGAGAGAGCAACTGCGCGCGGAGAAGATGGAGGAAATGCTGCAGACCATGCGCGACGTGTGCATCAGCAGAGCTCCGTCGGCCCGTAGCTCCAGAGCATCATCCGCACGGCCCTCTCGAGTGCCATCTCCTGAACCCCCCGCCGATGGCTCCCTGACCCCCGCCATGACTGTCCAACTACAGGCCCAGCTGACCACCTGGAAGGAAGAGGACCAGGGACCCGACCGCTACGCGGCCCAGAGGGAGCCAGCGTCGCTGCCCGGGAGGGGAGCCATCCCCCAAGAGCGTAGCACACCCCTAGGTCCTCCAGTGCACCAAAATGCATGCAGGCCGGACACCCAGACCGTCACTCCAGCCCCGATCATCCACTACAGGATGTTTCCCCAGGTGGAGGGACCCAAGTTCCCCTTCTTCAAGGACGAGGACAGGAGCCAGTATGTGGAACTACGCATCTGCCTAGACACGCTCTTGGACGACTCCTGCTCCGAGTCCTACAAATATGCGATTCTCCTTCAGCATGTGAGGAACCCCAGAGCCCACAACATGGTTCTGGCCCATGCCTCCGCACCGACACCTTACACCAGAGCGCTCGCCGACTTGGATGCCCGCTACGGTCGTCCCTGGAACCACGCCCTTGCTGAACTGCAAGCCCTCGAACAGCAGGCCCCCATCAAGGATGACCGGGCGCTGGATGACTTCGCGCTCCGCGTGCACACCTTGGTTGGAATGCTGAAGACGCAGGGCCCAGCTGGCGCCAGCGAGATCAACAGCACCTCCAACGTAGAGCGGCTGCTCCGCAAGATCCCACGCTTCCGGCAGGAGAGGTTCCGGCGACAGCAGCGCGTTCGTAACCCCGGGAAGTTGGGTCTGAGCATGGCTGCCTTCGCGGAGTTCCTACTGGAGGAAGTGCATGACACCAACGTAGACGCCATGGGTTACGCTGAGCCGAAGAAGGAGAGGGAGAAGGGAGACCGCTGGGACGGGCCGAGCTCGAACAGAGGACGCCCAGTAGGAGTGCTGCAAGGAAAGCCCGACCTGAGGGAAAGGATTCCTCTCAACCCCATCAAAAGGGACGGAGAGGTCCACCGCCATGTCCGTACTGCACCAGCGAGCACTGGTTCAATGAGTGCAGTGACTTCAACAACCTGAGTACCGAGGCCAAGCAGAGGTGGCTCGAGGAGAACAAGAGGTGCTGGAACTGTGGGCGCGACCATCTGGCTAAGAACTGCACCTTGAGGAGAAAGTGCAACCGCTGTGAGGAGGTCCACCTCAACATCCTACACGAGGTCTCCCTCGCCAGGTCCACGGAGGGCACCAGAAGCTCTAGGTCCGGTAGCGCACCGGAAGAGGCAACACCTGTCTACTACCTAGACCCAGCCCGGAGCAGCGGCTCCAAGGTCCTACTGAAGGTGGTGAAGGTCCGACTTCACCACAACAACGCTGTGTACGACACGTACGCCGTTCTAGACGACGGGTCGGAACGGACCATCCTTCTCCAGGGGGCAGTGCGCCAGTTGGGGCTCCAAGGGACTGCGGAGAAGCTGACTCTGCGCACGATACGTCGCGACCTTAAAGAGGTCACCGGGGCGAGAATCAACTTCTCTATCTCCCCGGCGGGGCGGCCGTCGGACAGATATCGGCTTCGGAATGTCTTCACCGCAGACCAGCTAGCGCTCTCCCGCTACGACTACCCCCTGGAGAGATTACGCGCAAGATATTCCCACCTACGGCGAGTAGACCTACATCCGATAGAAGGAGCGGAGCCAACCCTTCTCATCGGCTCGGACAACGCTGAACTGATCGTGTCGCTCCGTCCTCCGCTGAGAGGACCACGAGGCTGCCCGATGGCTGTTAAGACTGCGCTTGGGTGGGCCCTCCAAGGCGCTACCGAGGGGAGAGATAGAGACGGGAGAGCTACGTCATCCCTCCATGTCCGAACCGAAGAAGCAAACCAACCAACCGGACCGCCTGGAGTGGAATCTATTGCTGCCAGTGCACCTGGAACAGTTAGTACCACAAATGGTTCACCACAGGATGACCAACCAAAGAAGAAGTCTCTGTGGACAGAGCATAAGTCTCTGGATGGGAAGACCTACTTCTACAACACAGAGACTAAACAGTCCTCAGGGGAGAAACCAGACGACCTGAAATCTCCTGCTGAGCAAATGTTGTCTAAGTGCCCGTGGAAGGAGTACAAGTCTGACACGGGAAAGCCTTACTACTACAACTCCCAGACTAAGGAGTCCCGGTGGACCAAGCCCAAAGAGCTGGAAGATCTTGAAGCGATGATCAAAGCGGAGGAGAATGGGACGGTAGAAGCTGCAGCTCCTGGCACCGCCCCCGTCCCCACTCTTCAGGTTGATCCTGCTGCTACCATGGCGACCATGATGGACATGGAGGCCATGGCGGCAACAGCTGTTGCCGAGGAACACCTGCAGGTGGCCATGCACCCTCACGTGGCCGAGGTCAGCATTGACGCACCCGTCAACTCCGTCGAGTACACGTCAGCCATGGAAGTCTCAGCCAGTATTGTAGACGCCTCCAAGGAGGAAAGGCCGGAGTTGGCGAAGAAAACGTACAAGTGGAACCCAAAAGAGGAGGCCAAGCAGGCCTTCAAAGAGCTTCTGAAGGAGAAGGGTGTTTCATCCAACGCGTCATGGGAGCAAGCCATGAGAATGATCATCAACGACCCACGCTACAGCGCCCTGCCCAAGCTGAGTGAGAAGAAGCAAGCGTTTAAGGCCTACAAGGCTAAGAAGGAGAAGGAACAAGCCAAGCAGCTCAGGAAGAGGAACTGGGAGGCGCTGAAGAACATTCTGGACAACATGGCCAACGTCACCTACCGCACCACCTGGTCCGAGGCCCAGCAGTACCTGCTGGACAACCCCACCTTCGCTGAGTACGAGGAGCTGCAGAACATGGACAAGGAAGACGCTCTGATCTGCTTCGAGGAGCACATCCGCGCCCTGGAGAAGGAGGAGAAGCAGAAGACTCTGCTGAGGGAGAGAGACAACTTGTCCGAAGGTGCCGTGGTACTGGTGATCGACCAGTCCCTTCCACGCGCCGCCTGGCAGACAGGCAGAGTGACCAAGGTCCTGCCGGGTCCGGATGGAAGGGTGCGGACGGCCATCGTGGACGTTGGTGGTCGCACTTACACCCGACCTGTGGCACGCCTGATTGAGCTCCCTCAAATTACGAAGGACACTATCACCTCCTACCTCACGCTGCTAGAGCAGCCTAGCCAGTGTGCCTTCCCTAGTTAACTGAAACCGAGGGTTTCATGGGGCGGCTGTTGTGAAGGCCCACAGTTTAGAGCCAGTTTAGTTTCCCCAAACCAGCCCTATTTTGCCCCTGTTATTTCTTTATTATTTTCTATACTATTCCTGTACGTTTATGAAGGTGTATGTATTGTTATTGTAATGTTTATGTATATGTTTGATGACGTAGTATATCCGGGGTGTGTCCGTGACCCGGATGCTAGGTTCGGTGGTGTATATATAGAGACGGAAGTGGTCTGTGAGTCAGTGTGTGATGAGAATCCGAGTGATGAGAGCAACGAGAGTGAGAATAAGCAGAGAGAACACGAAGTCGATCTAAGATGGCGGAGTCAGTAACACGCACACCGTGCTGAAGCTGAAGACCCGTTTAGTGATTATCGAGTTTACCACTGTGATAGCCCGTTTAGCTGTGTTCCCGTTAGCCAGCCTTGCCAGCAGCCGGCTGCGAACGTTGGACCTGACGGACAAGATCAAGCTGGACAGAGTCGTCGCCTCCACGAGTGGATTGCGACCGACGTGGACCACCGGACCTGGGCCCTTCACCTCGTCGTGGACCACGAAGAAGCCCCTTTCCCTTCGCGTTGCTACGTCACCCCCCCCCTTTTGTCTGCTACCTTCCTCGACGCACATGCCATCCAACCAGGCCTCAACGCGCACCACAGTCCGGGACTCTAAGCCTGTTCAGGCCAGATACTATGAGTGAGTGAGTGTGTGTGTGGCCGGCGGGGAGGGAGTATATTTTGGGAGGTATATATATATATCATTTGTATAATAAATGTGTTTGTTCATCTTTGCTCCATTACCGTGTGTTTAGTTGTTTGTATGCTAAGGCTAATGCTAATTCCAATGCTAATGCTAATGCTAATTCCAATGCTAATGCTAACGATGGTAATGCTAGTCTAAAGGTTTGCTGGCGCCCCCTACCTCTATCCTCCTACACTGCCTATTTAGCTCCGAGTTAGTTAGATAACCAGCCCTTCCTAAATTCTACAGTCCTTTTAGCTACTCCCTGGTTACATTCACATTAGACTTTTTTGGGCCTTTATCCAAAGCGACTTACTACAAATACATTTGAATCATCTATCCATCAGTCATAGCAAGAAAAAGTAATCCATGCTCGGGCCAGGGGCCATTGGCAGCCATAATGCTAGAAGAAGGAAGATTAAGATTACGATTATTTCTTTTTCTTTTCTGTGAAGATAGGAATGCTGCCTAGTGAAGACGGTCTGTAATGCTGTTCTCCAGAGAGCTGAAGATGCAGTAACACCACTCATGAAAGCCCCCAGATATCCGGGCTATACCCAGTGGAACTCTCCCCGTACTGCCCTCCCTCCTCCCTCCTCAGAGGCCGTAGGTTGTAGTGGTAATGTGACCTGATAGATGAACTCGTGCTGGTCCTCTCTTAACTGCGCCCCGATGCGTCAGTTCAGATCAGATCCTCATCGGTCTCCGAGGATCATTGCTCAAGGAGGGAGTGGGGGAGTGGGGGTCGTGCCACTGACATACAGTACGTACTGTACTCCTCTCCCTAGCCTTGGTGTGTGGGGCATACAACTACAATGCAGTCAGTAGAACGAATACTTGTTAAAACAATGTTTCTACAGTAAATGACCTCATAGCCATCTCTCTCTTTCTCTCTCTCTCTCTCTCTTTCTCTCTCTCTCTCTCTCTCTCTCTCTCTTTCTCTCTCTCTCTCTCTCTCTGTCTCTCTCTCTCTCTGTCTCTCTCTCTCTCTCTCTTTCTCTCTCTCTCTCTCTCTCTCTCTGTCTCTCTCTCTCTCTTTCTCTCTCTCTCTCTCTCTCTTTCTCTCTCTCTCTCTCTCTCTCTGTCTCTCTCTCTCTCTCTCTCTCTCTCTCTCTCTCTGTCTCTCTCTCTCTCTCTCTCTGTCTCTCATCAAACAATATTTGATAACAGCTGGTGAAACCCGGGAACAAGTCAGCAGCCGATCAAATGTTCTGACTTTTATTATGAAAAATGTAAAGAAATGTTGACATTTATTGTAAATCAACGACACACTGGCTAGTCAACTAACACAGCTTGTTTTGTGAGCCTGCTAACAATGTAAAAGTAGTGTTATAGTTAACTAGGTAGTAGTGGGGATTACTCACCGAATCCATTGCATTGCAATATTTTGGCTTGACTAGCGATTGTGTCATTGATTTGACGATATACATGTATACAACATTTTCAGAATAAACATTTGAACAATTTGATTGGTTGCCAACTTGTTTTCGGTTTACACATCTGAGCAATGTATTGTATCTAAGAAAGAACCATACAAGAAAG
>NC_137677.1:48857216-48877216 GCF_963989245.1 Nansenia antarctica
TGGTCTCTCCCTACTGAAGGGTTGGGTCCCTTCGGCCTTAGATAACTACCGCCCTATATCCAAACTCCCTACCCTTGCCAAGATCTTAGAATCTCAAGTAAACTCTCAATTGAAGCAATTCTTAGCTGACAATAATATTTAAATTAAATCAGTCTGGCTTTAGACCAGGTCATAGTACCATAACAGCAGCTATGTTGGTAGCAAACAATATTATTGCAAGGCTCAATTTTAGCCCCTGTCTTGTTGACTATTTTTTTTAATAAATAACATTGGGAAGGACATGCTTACAGCTAAAGTGCATTTTTATGCAGATGACACAATAGTCTACTCAGTTGCATCTTGCCTGAGCCAGACTGTTGATGAGCTCCAGACTGCCTTTAAACAGCTGCAGGCCTCATTATATGGTCTAAAGATGGTTCTCAATGCTAAGAAAACCAATGATCTTTTCCAGATCTTAGATAATGTTAACATTCACACCTTAGGAGGGACTCAATTGAAAGAGTGTCATCCGATAAGTACTTGAGAATTTGGGTGGATGACAGGCTCACTTTTAGAGTGCATAATTAAGAACCTAGTAAAACAAAATGGAAGGTTAGGTTGTGTTTCTATTATCGAAATATCTATTATCTATTATCGAAATAAAGCAGCTAGGAAAACACTTGTTCAGGCTACGTTGCTAAGTGTTCTAGACTATGGGGACATTATGTACATGCATGCTGCCTCCTCTACACTTCGCTGCCTAGACTCTGTGTATCACAATTCTCTATGCTTTATATCCAACTCATTGTCCTTTAAATGGTAAATGGACTGCACTTATATAGCGCCTTTTATCCAAAGCGCTTTACAACGGCCTCTCATTCACCCATTCACACACCAATGGCGGCAAGCTACCATGCAAGGCGCCGGCCTGCTCACTGGGAGCAATTTGGGGTTCAGTGCCCAAGGACACTTCGACATGTGGCCAGCTTGAACCGCAGATCTGCCAACCTTGCGATCATTAGACGGCAGCTCTACCTCCTGCGCCACAGCCGCCCCTTTACACATCACTGTGTACATTATGATCTGGTTTCTTGGCCTTCATTAAGCTTAAGGGGACAGCATCACTGGTACATCTTTATTTACAAAGCCATACTGGGTAAACTCCCCTCATATCTATGTAATCTCATGTCACTCACAACAGCTGATTTTCGCTCCACTAGATGGTTGCCCTACCAGGTACCCAGGATTCGCTTGGAACTTGTCAGAGCAGCTTTCTCTTATTTTGCGCCCTGGTCATGGAATAACCTGCAGAACACACTACCTCTTAATAATCTTGTCTCTCTGGGAGAGCTCAAAGCTCTGATTAAGAATTGTGTGACAGAAGAGTGCAATTGCTATTCCTAAAATGGATTTTATAATATTTATCTGTTGTCCCTTGTTTGTTTTTATTGTGTTTTATTCTCCAATTTTGTAACCTTGTTCTTGTACTGGCGTGCTCTCTTGGCCAGGTCTCCCTCCAAAAAGGGATTTTAATCTCAAGAGACCTCCTGGTTAAATAAAAACTTGAGTTTTATCCACACAAATGAAAGCTGCCATACGTTTCACTTCCTGAAATGTGTTCTGAGGTACAGTATGTGTTGTCTTATGATGGCGTGGTGCCAGTAGTGGTAGGTAGTAGGTCTCTCTACCTAATGGCTCTTTCCTTAATCATAAGTGACTGGACAAAGAAGGCAGGTCTTGTCGTACACACAGGATGTTTTATTCCTGGCTGTTGTACAAGGAAACTCCATTGAGGTGAGACGAGCTTCTTTCACCAAGGATCTGGGGAGAAGAAGTCATTATTTGAGAATAGTAGCCAGTCAATGTTCATCTTGCATGCATTAATTTTGCAGTATTTAGCTGTTTCTGCTGCTTTGACAGAAACAGGAGAATGTTCATTCAAAATGACAGTTGGATATTTGGCCTTCTATTAGGATAACACTTTTGAGGTTGACAAAGGTTCTGTAGCTAGACAGTACGGGGAGGTTAGGGCAGGTTAAATCAGGTTAGGGCTGGTTAGGGCAGGTTAAATCCGGTTAGGGCAGGTTAGGGCAGGTTAAATCCGGTTAGGGCAGGTTAGGGCTGGTTAGGCAGAGGGAGGGAGGGAGAGATGGAGTGATGGGGGTAACGAGGGAGGGTGAGGTGTCTTGGAGTAGGGCTGAAGTCCAGTGTTGCTGAAGACAGTAGCGGTAGCAGCAGGGTAGGCTCCTCCGTCACAGGATATAGTAAGGCCAGCTAGTGGAGAGTACAGTCTCCTCCGAGACTACTGTACTATAGACTTCCTGACCCCCCTCTTTTTCTCTCCCTCTCTCTCTTTCTCTCTCCCACTCTATCCCTCCTTTTGCTCTCTTTTTTCTCTTTCTCTCTCTTCCACTATACCCTACTTTTCTCTCTCTTTCTCTCTCTCTCTATGTCTCTCTATCTCTCTCTCTCTCCCACTTTACCCCTTTTCTCATTCTCTCTCTCTCTCTTTCTTTCTCTCTCTCTCTCTGGCTCTCCCTCTTCTCTATCTGTATATCCATCTTTGTCGTTTTCTCTCTCCTCCTATGTATCCTGGTGCTTCAGTGAACTACCCTTAATGGCCAACGCACTCACGCACGCACACGCACACGCACACACAAAGACACACGTGCACAACATTGCATGCATTCCATTCACACACACAGATGGACTGCTACACGGCTCATTTCGAGGACAGGGTATAGAATCCAGGGATTTGCTGAATGATTTTTATTTCGAGCGTTTTCACTCCTCCAGTTAGAAGCCATGTAATAATCACCTGCCTCAGTCTCTCAGATAACATCTTTGTGTTGTGTTTCAATCAGAATCAACGCTTGTTACAATTTCCCCTAACAACGCAATACCCTTTAAAAACCCAAGTTTCCCAAGTTTACATCATGAATACAATCCTATCTGGGTGACTGATTCGCAATTAATATTCAGGTGCGATTTCGCCACCCTGTGACTCAGCGTTCGTCTTGTTCCTGGAGGTGAGGATCCCTCCCAGGGGTACAGGCAGAACACAGTCGCAATCACCTCTACTAAAGGCCCCGTTCACAGATTGAAACCGGCGCCCCTGAATGTCTCCGACAGACACAGACTCGACTGTGGATGAATGACTGCCTCTGCATCACTGGTGCCTCTGTCTGCTCATAGCTGTTTTATAAGTATCCAGGAAGCTGCCGTCTCTCACGGAAAATACTAAATTACCCATTAACCCGTTTTGCAGGCGCACCGGCCAAAGGGGAACAGATGGTGTTGTGAGAAAACGATGCAGTAGTGATTTATTTTTAACTTGCTTTAAGTGCTAACTGAGACTGAGGGATGCTTCAAAGAGGTGGAAAACTGCCACTGTTGTACAGACAGGATGTCAGGATGATAATGGTCAAGACACAGGGGTTTACAAGGCAAACGATGCCATTTCCACCCATCATTATATCGTTATTGTGTTATTGTGATATGCCTCTGGACCCTCATTTGTGGCACCTTGCAAAGGTTACCTGGGCATGTGTGTCGTATTTGTCTGCCTATACTGTCAATTTGTGGTGTGTTGATCTGGGATATAACTTTCTTAATGTGTGCTGTGCAGGTCTAGTGTGTGTGAGTGTGTGTGTGAGAGTGAGAGAGAGAGAGAGAGAGAGAGAGAGAGAGAGAGAGAGAGAGAGAGAGAGAGAGTGCGTGTGTGTGTGTGTGTTCCATCCTCCTAGCAGGCAGTAGTAATGGGGGTGATGGACCTGTTTATCTAGTGGACTGTAGATCGTACCCCATGGGCATTTAAAAAAAAGAAGAAAAAAAAGAAAAAAAAAGAAACTGACGTTGCATTAACACCGTTTTTTTCCACCACGCAACACAATGACTGAGGCCAAACCATTACAACACACTCATCTCCTCCCCACCAGCTCACAGCCTGCTGCTCATTTCAAATCTGACTGAGCTAGAGATGGTATCAGTCTCTTTGAATGTGTGCTACCCTGGCACATTATTGGGGGTTTTGGAAACGCTTGACATATTCATGTCCATCTGCTGTTTATAGCCAACACAAGGCTTTCCTCCTGGGAGACTTGAGAAGGTGTGAAAAGGCAACATGTTCACCACACCATGAAGGTCTTGGCAAAGTCAAATGGATAATTTCTTTGCTGGTCTTTTTTATCAAGTTTGTGCTTGTGTGCGTGCCTGCGTGTGTGTATGTGCATGCGTGTGTGTGTGTGTGTGTGTGTGTGTGTGTATTATTGGAGGAAGACCCACTTACAGTACAGAAGCCGAACAGTGTGAGAAGAGGCAGGCTGTCCTGGATAGCATGGTCAGAATATAGGTCAAGACAGGATCCAGCTGCTGGAGACATTGCCTCTCCTCTTCATCTCTTGCAGAAGCTTTCCTGCATGTAGGCCTACTTTCACTCTGTGGATGGGGCCCTTTGAAGGAAGATGGAAATACTGAAATGCAAAGCCTCATTGAATTGCAGTTCATATGGTAGTGATGCAGATATTTTTAGGCGATATTATTATTATTACTGTAGTTCCTAAACAGTGGTCTGATTATCAAGGGATACTCTCATACCATCTCTTTATGTTGTTATGACAACCTGTGTCTCGGTCTTAGTTGTCCCCCTGTGTTTCCCAAGCGACACATCTGCATTTCACCCCTGTGAGTCACAAGCTTCTGCCCCCTACCCCCTGTCTCCTGTTGTTTACAACTGTCACAACTTCATTGGTTCCCTCGTGTCCTCTGTGCCACAGTTTTATTTGTCCCCCTGTGATTCCCTTGAAATTGGGTGTCACGGCTGCATCGGTCTTCCTTGTCAGCATGGATTTTATATGTCACAGCTTCATCTGTTCTACGTCTGTATCCTTGGTGTCACAGCTTTATTTTGTCCCCCCTTGTGCGTCCTGAGTGTCCTATGGGTGTCACGGTTTAATCGGTCCCCTTGGCCTACCCCTGGGTAGTAGTGTGATTGATGAGGGGCTTCTGCCGTGGCTGACTGATCTCCTGACCCCATCGATCAGCTCTGAAGTCAGTCGACCCAATCAGCCCACTGTGTGTGTGTGTGTGTGTGTGTGTGAGAGAGAGAGAGAGAGAGAGAGAGTCAGAGAGAGTGTGTGTGTGTGTGTGAGAGAGAGAGAAAGAGAGAAAGAGAGAGAGAGGGAGAGAGACAGACAGACAGAGAGCGAGAGAGAGAGAGAGAGAGAGAGAGTGTGTGTGTGTGTGTGAGAGAGAGAGAGAAAGAGAGAGAGAGACAGACAGAGAGCGAGAGAGATAGAGTGTGTGTGTGTGTGTGTGTGTGTGTGTGTGTGTGTGTGTGTCTGTGTTGTAACCCCAGATCCACAGAAGAGGGGGCAGGGTAGACACTTCAGCCAGATTACTATGGCCTTGTCCGTAAGAGTCAGCCAACCAACCGTGACATTTCAGAAATATGAACCTCATACTGTCCATTATACCCAGATCTCCATCACTGTTTGCTGTGCCCGCCTATACACTTTCAATACATATCACAAGTGTTTCAAACCACTGCTGAAGCCGCTTGACATTACAATACAGTGGGTAAAACTAGCTCAATTCCCATTCCAAGATCTTTCTAAACATTGCTCCATGTGAAGGCTTACTCACTCAAATAGGCACAAATGATCATGCTGACTGGGACACACAACCGAGCTTAAAGCATCTGAGAACATAGTCACAGCCATGAGATAGAGAAGTGATTGTCTGTGGTGGGTTTACAGATCTGTTCTTCTCTGTCTTAGAGGGGCCTGGTGTTCCAGCAGTAGAACCAGAGCCACTGTAATGAAAGCTATTCATCTTGTTAACTTGCTGATGATATAATGTGTCTGAGGAACTCAACAGCTCTAAGCCTGAGGAACAGAAAGTACTGTAGAGAGCTGCTGATGTGTGAGTGTGTGTGTGTGTGTGTGTGTGTGTGTGTGTGTGTGTGTACAGCTCACTCTCAAGAGACTACCAATGCATCAGAGAACGCGACTCAATCTTAACCTACGGGCACAGATGGCCTGGGTTGCTATAGTGATGTCCCATTGTTTTTCCTGGATAAAGTTGCAGTAGGCACACAGTGCAGTGAATTGTTCTTGGACATTTTTGTTCACACATTGTTGTCGAATGCTCAGAGTGTCACTTTACTCTTCCTTCTGTTACTCCAAGATACTGTCAAGTGCCTTTTTATTGGCTAAAGTATTTGCACATACAGGAAATATATGAAGATATATTTGGGTCAATACTCGTGAGGTTGTAGATTCGATTTGAGAATTTGTAAAATAAATATTTGCACTTGTATCTTGAAATCTGCAATCGAAAAATAAATGTTTGCACTTGTATCTTGAAAGTTGCAGTCTCAGAGTTTTGACCCAATTCTTGCGATAAACTTGGGTCAAAACAAATTTGAGCACTTATGAAGTAACCATGACGCTGAAAGAGCAGGGGAGGGCGGACATGCAGTGAGTGATTGACCAATCACAAGAGAGCATTTTCGGGAGGACTTCTGTGCGAAGGTCCAGTGGTCTCACCTACGAAGGCAAGATGGAGGACAGATCTCACACTCCTCAGGTAAGTGTAGCTATCTAGCTATATTCCAATTTATTTACGTTTTAAAACTAAACCTTATCAGTATTATGCCTCACTTGTTTTCTTTTCTTTCATTGAAATACATGTGGAAGAGTCCCTCTGAATAGTAACGTAACCACCTAGTTTATGCCAGCTAGCTAGCTCATGACCATCATGTGGAATGGAATGGAATGGACTTTATTTGTCATTGCTACAGTACAGGTACCAAACAACGAAATTTAGGAGGGGTGGCTCCCCTGGTGTTAGGAAAGGAAAAAAAAAAAAACATTTTAGAAAAAGCATAAAAGCATAAAATCACAAGAAGGTAAGGAGCTGGTTTACATCAATAAAGGCTATGTACACAATCCACTGTACTATACTGCACAGATAGTCAACTAGGGTTGTCATATTGCACAAAAGTATTTTTTCACGTTATTTTAAAGTGTCACAGTTTGCAGGCTTGAAAATGTACATGTTTGTGCCTCAGCACTAGCTGCCATACAATCCGTCCGGACTGTCCTGGGCCCAGAACTTAGGCCTTTTCTGTGTTCAGGGCCTTGACGGCCCTGTGGTAGAAGCAGTTCTTCAGTCTGTTTGTCTTAGCAGCCGGGGTCCTGTACCTCCTGTTCGAGGGCAGCCTGACAAAGTGTACGTGCCCAGGGTGGGTCGGGTCCCTGGAGATCTTGGAGGCCCTCCTGAGACAGCGTGTGTTGTACAGCTCCTCCAGAGAGGGGAGGGGGGCGCCGGTGATCTTCTGTGCTGTTCTCACGACTCTCTGTACCGCGTTTCTCTCCGCTGTTGTGCAGCTGTGGAACCAGTTGCAGATGCCGTAGGTGAGGATGCTCTCCACTGCGCCGTGGTAGAAGGCCACCAGTATCTCCTGCTTGTTGTGTTCTTTCCTGAGGCATCTCAGGGTGTATAGCCGCTGTTGTGCCCTTTTGATGGTGCCTTTTGTGTTGTCCTTCCAGGCCAGGTCATCCCGCATGTGATGTCCCAGGAATCGGAGGGTTGAGACTCTCTCCACGCTCTCTCCGTCGATGAGCAGGGGCTGGATCTCGGACTTTTTCCTCCTGAAGTCTACGATGAATTCCTGGGTCTTTGACTTGTTTAGCAGCAGGTTGTTAACCTTGCACAGCTTGCTCAGTTGCTCTACCTCATCCCTGTACGCCGCCTCGTCCCCCCCCGAGATACATCCCACCACGGTGGTGTCGTCTGCAAACTTTACGATGTAGTTGCTGGGGTGGACGGGGGTGAAGTCCTGGGTGTAGAGGTTGTAGAGGATGGGGCTTAGCACGCAGCCCTGGGGGGACCCAGTGCTGAGGCTGAGGGCTGTGGAGGTGTGGGGGCCCACCCGCACCCTCTGGGGGCGGTCGGTCAGGAAGTCCTTGATCCACGCACATATAGAGTGTGATAGACCCAGGTCTAGTAGTTTGGTCACTAGCCTGTCTGGAAGGATGGTGTTGAAGGCGGAGCTGAAGTCCACGAAGAGCAGTCTCGCGTAGCTGTTTCCCCTCTCCAGGTGGGATAGAGTGGCGTGGAGAGTCGTCGCTATGGCGTCCTCTGTGGACCTGTGGGCTCTGTAGGCGAACTGGTATGGATCCAGGTTGGGCGGGAGGCGTGTGAGTATGTGGGCCCGGACTAGTTTCTCGAAGCACTTCATGATGATTGGTGTGAGTGCCACCGGGCGGTAGTCGTTTAGGCAGCTCACCGTGCTTTTCTTCGGGACTGGGATGATAGTTGAGGTTTTCAGGCAGGGTGGGACGGTGGCCTGGGACAGGGACTGGTTAAAGATGTTGGTGAAAACCCCGGCCAGCTGGTCGGCGCAGTCTCTCAGCACCCGTCCCAGGACGCCATCCGGCCCCGAGGCTTTCCTGGGGTCCACCGCCTTCAGTACGCGTCTCACCTCATGCTCTGTGAGGGTGAGGCTGCTGAGAGCTGGAGAGGGTGGTGTTTGTGTTGTGGTTACCTCCGTTCGCCCCTCGTCGAACCGGGCGTAGAAGGTGTTCAGCTTTCCCGCCAGCAGGGGGTCGTCCTCTGCGGCTGTGAGCCTGTTGGCTCTGAAGTTTGTCATCTGCTGAACCCCCTGCCACATCCGCCTGGAGTCGTTGCTCAGGAGGCATTCCTCAATCTTCTCTCTGTGCTCTGCCTTGGCCGCTTTGATGCCGCGCTTTAGGTTGGCCCTGGTGGAGCTGTACAGCGGTGTGCGCTTCCCTGCGAAGAAGGCGTTGTCCCTCTCATTTATCAGTTTTTGGACCTTCCCAGTCATCCATGGCTTCGTGTTGGGGTAGACCCGGACCCGTTTGTCCACGGTGACTGAGTTGGTGCAGTTCACTATGTGGTTCAGAACCGACGACGTGTACTGTTCCAGGTCCTCATGCTCATATTCCTGCCATAGGGTGTCATTTAGGCAGATCTGCAGTGGAGCGGACCCTTCTGGCCAGGTTCTGACAGTCTTAGTGGTGATGGGAGCACTTTTCCCCATTGTAGTGTATGCAGGGATCAGGAGGATTGACACATGGTCAGACATGCCTAGATGAGCTAGCGGACTAGCCTTGTAAGCACGTTTGATGTTGGTGTATACCTTATCCAGTGTTTTTTCTCCTCTCGTTGCACATTTTACATGCTGATAGAACTTGGGTAGTACTGCCTTCAGGTCGACATGATTAAAGTCCCCCGCTATGATGTGAATAGCCTGTGGATCAGTGCTTTGTTGGCTACTAATGACTTCATATAGGCGCGCCAATGTTACTTTGCTGTCTGCGCTAGGCGCTATATACACACATGTAATTAGCACCGCGTTAAACTCCCTAGGGAGGTATGTGGGTCGGCATTTAACAGTCAAGTATTCCAGGTCTGGGGAGCAGTGGCTACTTACAGTTTTCGTGTTTAAGCACCAGCTATCCTTCGTCGATATTATGATCCCACCTCCTCTTGACTTCCCGCTAAGCTCCGTTCGTCAGCGCGATGTAGCGTGCGCCCCTCTAAGCTAACAGTAGCGTCCACAATGTTGTCATTTAGCCAGGTTTCGGTCAGAATAATCACACAGCTATCCCCAACGATGTTGTTTTTGGCCACCTGTAGTCTCAGTTCATCCATCTTGTTCGTCAGGGATCTGACGTTAGAGAGGAAAATGCTTGGCAATGCTGGTTTGTTTGGGCTTCTCCTCAGCCTTGCTAGCAGGCCTCCCCGGCGGCCTCGCCTTTTCTTACGGTCTCGCCGCCGGCGTTTCCGCCTCAGGGAGGGGACTGTGAACCAGTGCTCTCCCGGTAGCCTGGCGATGTCCTTGTCAATGCTGTATTTCTCCAGGAAATCCGCCGGTACTATCTTGTCGTTTTGCGTGCCGACTTCTAATAAGTCGAGCCTGCTGTAGGTACTATATACATAACTGTTCCCTATAAGTACTAAAAAAAAAGTGAACATACAAATGTTCTTAAAAACACAATGAAACACCAGTGTGGTAGCCCCCCGAGCTGCGGCGACTAAGCGCGCGGCCATCTTGGAACATAAGCTATCTTGTAAGCTAGCTAGCTAGCTTTACAATAAGCCATCTTGTAAGCTAGCTAGCTAGCTATCATGGGTTGATTGTGATTGCGCTAACTTAGCTAGCTAAGTAGTGTAAACAGCAGTGCTGTTTAACCCTACCAGCGTTTGAAAAATAAATAAATAATACTTTTATGCTTATGTTAACTAAGGAATTTCTGAAAACTTGAAATCTATGGTAATGCAAGTGGCTACATCAGGTACAAAACTGCAGTGAGAAATTCACAACCCACACAAACTAGCAGTGGTTTACACAGTTCTCCCACAGTATAGTCAGCCCGTAGGCACTCAAGCTGGGGCAAGTGGTGCCCTTGGGGTTGGCCAGCCTGTTAGACCTAACACTGCAGCAAGAAATGCAACGGTAGATAATTGTGTAGTTAAACTCTCATTCATTTGACTATGTCCATGTTTATATTCACATCTTCTAAAAGTGTCACCTGTTGAACGTTTTTTGATCATTGCCATATTGTTCTATTTTAGGTCGTTCTATACAACATTGTGGCCTACAGAGGGGGAAGATGAGGATGAGAGAAATACCTGTTGCAATCATATGCAGAATTGCGTGTTACCTGCGGCAGTTTGTGGAGACGGGTATATTTTTATACTCTTCCCATTGTGTTCACTGAAGTCCCATAGGTTTATTAGCTCATTATCGAGGATATTGACACCAATGTTGTGAGTATTTTTAAAGCAACATTGGTAGTAACTTTGGAAGGACCTTCAATTGTACACACTCATGTTCATGAATTGTTGCAGTCCTATTATATTACTTGTATGTACTGTATTTGCACAGGTTTTGGAAACAGTCAACATTTTTACTTTCATTTCAATAATTTCTTACCCATTTGCAGTACCTCAGGATCTACTAAAGCAGCTGGTGAAATTCTGGGTGGGCTGGGAGCTGCCCATGAAGGAGATGGTGGAGGTGGAGGTGGTGCAGTCCGAGAATCCGACTTCATTCACTTGCTTCCGCATCCTCCGCTTGCTGGCTCATTACACCAGCTACAACCAATTCTAGAATACTACTTGTGGGGAGCATGGCGCGTTCTGGCCTGCAGAGGGAGCCAGACTGTTGGTGGAGGGGGATGACGGTCTGATTACGGACAGGTGTCAGTGATCAGACTCGTTATCCTACTGGTCTATTTAACCTGTGTGTGTTTGTTCCCCCGAGAGAGTGAAGGAGGCGGGGAAAACCTGCCGAGGTGTTGGAGAGAGACAGAGAGACGAGAGAGAGAGAGAGAGAAAGCGAGAAAGCGACAGAACCACGGCAGAGCCAGCTGAGTCCCGAAAGGGGAGTCAGCTCTGTTTGAAGTCGCCACAGCGGATCCCGAGAGGGGAAGCCGGTGGGCGTGACGCCAGTGACGGCCGCGCCCACCGGCTTCCCCTCTCGGGATCCGCTGCGGCAACTTCAAACGGCGCTGACTCCCCTTTCGGGACTCAGCTGGCTCTGCAGGCCATCTGATGTACTTGAAAAAAATACATCATATACTTCACCTGCCTCACACTGCACTAAGGACCACCAGCTCCTGAGAGCATACAAACTCCAGGTAGTCCAAATCCAATGGGACACAGTCCAGCCAACTTGGCGTTCAAGTCTTTGTATTACATGGGTTCAAAGTAATTCCTGAAAAATAAAATTTGAAAAAACTGGACAATGGTTGTCCTTGATATTCTTTCTTCATACAACAATGCAAATGTTTCCCATTCCATTCCAAAATAAACTTTAGCTATGTGATGTTAGCAGCATAATCAGCACAATCACCCCACTTAAATATAGCTACCTAGAACATTGAAACATGCTACCTAGAACGTTGAAACATGCTATCAAATGTTAGACATCAGAACGCTCATAGACTAACGTTATTGATACTAACAGGCAGTCAAATAATAGGTGAACAGTGTGTGTGTGTGTGTAAGACACCAATAAACTTGGATTTTATGCATTTCAAGTAGCATCTTTGTAATAATGACAACGTAGACATGTCTAAGAATGCATTTCACCATGTAAATTCCCAAAGTAGTGAAAATACTAACGCTCATCCGTGATCAGACTTAGCTGAGGTGCTGCAGCTGAAGAGTATCAAATAGAGTGCAAAAAAGCAGCATCCGCACCATGTAAACAACAGCTGTATGACGAGTTTGTATGACGCAGTTTGACGAGACTGAAGAGACGCGGAATGCATTTTGGGGAAGTTGAGTATGAAAAGTATCCTCACGCCGCATACTCAGAAATGTTGGCGGATCTAGTATACATCCGAAAGTGAAAAGAATGAAATTAATGAAAGTCCCAGAGACAGTGAGAGGCAGACGGCTTGTTTGTGAGGCTCACTGCCATGGGGAAGAAACTGTTCGGGTGGCGCAAGGTTTTGGTCTTGATAGACCGGAACCTTTTTCCAGATGGAAGTCTTTAGAAGAGGTGGTGACCAGAGTGGGAAGGATCAGCAATGATCTTTCCTGCTCTCTTACTGATCATGGAGTGGAACAGGTCCAGGAGAGAGAGGAGGTTGCAGCCGATGACCTTCTCGGCTGACCCAGTAATCCTCTGTAGTCTGCCTCTGTCCTTGGCAGTGGAGGCAGCGAACCAGACTGTGATCAATGAGCTGAAGATAGACTCGATGATGGACGTGTAGAACTCAACAATCACTTTCTGCGGCATATCGAATTTGTTCAGCTGCCGCAGGAAGAACATCCTCTGCTGGGCCTTCTTGATGGTGGAGGTGATGTTCTCCGCCCACCTGAGGTCCTGTGAGATTATTGTCCCCAGGAATCTGAATGACTCCACACTGCTAATTGGGGAGTCACACATGATAAGGGAGGCGGTTGGGGCTGGGCTCCTCCTGGAAGCCAGACTGTCAACTTCCTTTCTGTAGGCGGTCTCATCCCCTCATGTAGGACGGGGGGTGGCGGTAGCCTAGAGGTTAGAGAGGCCGGCTAGCAGTCAGAAGGTCGCTGGTTCAATCCCTGCCTCTGGAGGGAGCTGATCTGCCCTTGAGCATGGCACTTAACCCCTACTTGCTCCATGGGCGCCAACTATGGCTGATCCTGTGCTTAGAGCAAAACATAAAAAAATTCCAACAATTGACTGACAAGTTGATTTCATGGCAAATAAAACATTCTTCTTCTTCTTCTTCTTCTTCTTCTTCTGCTTCTTCTTCTTCTGCTTCTTCTTCTTCTTCATGTAAAATAACACTGAATGACAGTCGCACAAATATGCTGCTTTGTTTTGTTGTCATTTAGCAGGCCTCTCTTGATTGCCGTTGTGAAATCAGTGTTCCCACGCTTCATTACACATGTAGCTGTCTGCCGGTACGGGTGGAGCACTGTGATGCATTCAGCTCATTCCTGTCACTGCCAGCAGTCAGTCAGGTGGACCAATGTGTTCATTCCCTCTCCATTGTCTTTGGAATATTCCTATGTGAAACAAACCTAATGAATGAATGTGTTCTAACTATTTGCTAATATACCGAATCTGTATTGGTTTATACCTATGGTACGATGCTGTATTGGGATTGGATGATAAGGGGCTCCTTGCAAGGATACCCCTCTGTCTGTGTAAGTTTACCTTAAATGCAGCTAAGATGCTGTTGTTTCTATAGCTAGTTAATAAGAGTTAATGTTTAATATTGACCTTATTAGTATCATGTGTGTAAAACAAGTCTCTTCCTTCCTGAACGAAGTAGAGAGGTAATACAGACTCGGCAGGTGGCAAAGCCTTTTTATACAGTATATTGCCAATCCATGTCAGGGAGGCTAAATCAGTCTCAGCTTTCAAATCCAGGCTACATTTGTTTTTGTTGTATATCCTTAGATTTTATTTCATGATTCTATACACTGTTTTTAGAAATCCTTACTTTGTATTGTATTTTGTATTTGTCTTCTTGTACTTTTCTTTATTGCCTCTACCTGTGTGTTTTAGCCTGGGTAAAATGCACAATAAATTCAAATAACAGGGTTCCCACGGGTCCTTGAAATCCTTGAAAGTTTGTGAATTTGAAAAAAAAAATCAAGGTCTTAAAAGTTTTGGAAAATAGACATGGGTCATTGAAAGTGCTCCCCCCCTCTCTCTCTCTAAATTTTAAAAAATATATTCAAAAATGTTTTACTTAGCTCGTCAACTAGTAAATAAGTCTCTGTATTGCTTAACTTTACACATATTTCACAATATATTATTTTGTTGTGCTGTGGTAGAGAAGACAAGAGATCGTCTAGTGTTCACACATTCATGCCTCTCTTTTTAATTGTCTGTGAGCGGATAGTTCCTATTATATAAATTCTCATCTAGATCTGTCTCAAACTATGCCGTGTTGGGTCCTTGAATTTGAGGGAATTGAGTCTTGAAAGTCCTTGAAAGGTGCTTGAATTTTATATTTCAGAAGGTGTGGGAACCCTGAAATAATGATGGTTGTTGTAAAGCCTGTCATCAGTGTGTGGTGGTGTTGTGAATGTCTAGAGAAGTAGCCTAGCAAGCAGGAGGATACTTACACACATACACATTACTCCTCCTCCCCGTACTGTCTCTGGGATATCTCCCTCGTTTACCCACCATCAATAACCGTGTGTGTGTGTGTGTGTGTGTGTGTGTGTGTGCATGCGTGCGTGCGTGCCCTGGGGCCTGTGAGTGATGGTTGGCGTAGAACCTGATTGGCCATGTAAAAAGGCCTGTTACTCATGAATCACTGCAGGACATGGTAAAGCAATGTAGCGCGGTAGGGGACCTGTGAGTGAGCCTGTGTCTGAAATGGCAACCTACTG
This sequence comes from Nansenia antarctica, assembly GCF_963989245.1. NCBI lineage: Eukaryota > Metazoa > Chordata > Actinopteri > Argentiniformes > Microstomatidae > Nansenia > Nansenia antarctica. The sequence continues at coordinate 48,872,073 of NC_137677.1, forward strand.
AAATGGCAATAAGCACTATATTTATACTTTCTTCTTTTCTCCCCCTCTCCCTCTCCCTGAGGAGCTGTGCTGGTGTGTTGGTGGAGGGGACAGTGTTTTCATGTGGGCTTTTGCTGGTTGTGTGCTCCGAATACCTATGTCTGTGTCGTGTCTACTGGCAGGCTATTGGGAGGGAGGGAGGGGGGGAGGAGAGGGGAGAGAGAGAAAGACAGAGAGAGAGAGAGAGAGAGAGAGAGAGAGAGAAAGAGAGAGAGAGGGAGAGAGACATGGAGACAGAGAGAGAGAGAGAAAGATATATGCCTTTAGAGAACTTACCTTGAGGTTCAGTGAGGTCTTTGTGAAGCAGGGGACTCTTTCTAGACTACTTTCTATCACCTTCTAAATACCATACTTTGATACCATGAATACACAATGGGCCTGTCCTCGTATTTCTACCTCCACCAGCCTCCCCTGCTTCCAACAGAGTAATGAAGAGGGACTGGTGATTCGCCTATAACATTTATAGGATCGAGTGCCTTTGGAGACAAGCAGAAGGAAGACTTGTTGATTTTCCGCCATGGTCAGGCGATGTCACATGACACATTTACTTCCATTACACTTGTTGATGTTCTGCCATGGTCAGGCGATGTCACATGACACATTTACTTCCATTACATGTTCCCCCTCTCCCGTCTCCTCTCCAGGTATTGATGGTGTTCTGTTGAGAAAGTGTGCTTTGAGTTTGAGTTCATTTAGGGGAACACATGGCCCTGTATTATGATGCTCATATATCAGGAGAGGAGAGGAGAGAGGAAGGATACGAATATCTTACCTTTCCCCCTGAGACCCCTCCCCCCCCTCTCTCTCCTCTCTCTCTCTCTCTCGCCTGTCTCTCGTCATCTCAAGGTCTTCGAGAGCATGGAAAATGAGCAGGGTGAAAAACAGTCAAGTAAAAAAACAAGTAAACTGTGGTTTAGTGATGTCAGATTCATCAGCTGACAGTACCTACAGCCCTGTGCCCTTGGGGGTTGGTGAAAGGCCTGCTGAATGATTTAACATGCTTGGTGATGACTGGGACAGAATGTGTGACAGTGGGATGTGACACTACAGGTATTCACGTTCACTAACTCAATTGGCTCTTACTCATTCATATACACTATCAGTAAACATGTTGATTTATGTAAGTTGAGTGTAATGGCCATTGAAGAGACATCTTCTATGAATCCCCCTTCTAGGAGGAGTGAGTCAATTATGGGCTCAGTCCAAGATTAATAGGTTTTGTTTTTCATCAAAGACTGGTCATACGCCTCTATAGTAGACTGAACAAATCGACAAATCTACACATTGTTCATAATCTATTGATATTTCTGTGTGTGTGTGTGTGTGTGTGTGTGTGTGTGTGTGGTTCTTGTTCTCTAGGGTGAAGAAGTAACAAATTACAGTTGGTATGAGTAAATTAAAGATATTTATTTGGCCATGACAGTTTAAAAGTCTTATAGTAATGAATGAAACAGAATTAGAAACAACAAACATCCCTAGGATGGTTTTGAAACAACAAACAAAAAGTCACTATGTAAAATCTGAGTATAATGTGTAATGTGACTATTAGTATAATGTGACTATTAGAGTGCAAAACTCAAAGTATCAACTAAACATCTAATCAAAGTATCAACAAAAATCTCTATACAAAGTATCAACTAAATTATAACAAAATGATCTCTAACAAAGTATCAACTAAATTATAACAAAATGAGATCCTACAAAGTAAACCACCCGCATGGCATACAACAAAACGGTGGGAGCTGCTGCTGGTTATCCCTCAGTGTCTTTTGAATCTTGTGGCCTCTGATGATTGGCTGGTGTTCTGATGATTGGCTGGCGTGGCCTCTGATGATTGGCTGGATGATTTCCCAATTATCAAGGGGGGGTGGATCCCCTGGACTAGGACTCATCTCCTATTTAGGTTTTAAAGAGACACACACAGACACAGACACAGACAACCAGAACAGACACTACTACAGACACAAACATTATAGACAGACAACCAGGCTACTCATAGCCGTCACAGTGTGTATCAGTCTCTCTTTCGCTCTCTCTCTCTCTCTGTCTCTCTAGCTGGCTGTGACTGTTTGTAATGATGTCACACATTTTGATTGAGGGGTCCCTATTGGTCAGGGGATCTATAGTGCTAAGAGGAAATGATGTAACGATATATAGGAGAGGAAGTGCTGTGTCTGGAGTATGGATTGGTGGTCAAGGGACGGTGCTCTCTGCTCCCCTTCAGATGAGGTCATTAGTGAGAAAGATGCTGAATTGAGTCATACACATGCAAACACACACACACACACACACACACACACACACACACACACACACACACACACGTGTACACCACCAGGCATGATATAATGCAGAAATAAACAGAAGAAAAGTCGTAGAGTACTCTTTGTTACTTTGCAGGGTCAATTCCAACATTCCCATTGGTCATTTCTGAAACTAGAAATAGAACCAGCCTTCCGTTTGCATACAGTACTGTCCTCCTGTAATGTTTACCTGGGTGTCTCCCAAAGTAGGCTGTTCATAATTGAGGGGGGTTTAAATTAGAAGGCATGGGGACATGTTTGAGTAGATAGCAGCGTTCTACAAAGAGAAGCTCCCTGTTAAAAGCCCTGATTCTGTCTTGGTGATTTACATCACTGTACAGGCCATACAGAAGCTTTTACCTCCTAGACCCAACACCTGGGCTTCTATTTGGGGTGTGTAAATGATAGACTACCTCGCGGCCATGAGGAACCATGCATCAAACTCCTGTTCCTTAAACACTTTCCGCAATGTCTGGAGTGAGAGTAGGGGAAGGAGGTGGTGATCTATGGAATGGACGTAAAGGATGAGACGTGAGATATGGTGGAGGGGCCGGAAATGAGGCGCCACGTGGTTCACTTCAATAGATGAAAACGAAACAAAAACAACTTTCTATCAGCCTTACTCTCGGTGAGGACCGGCATTCAGGAGTGAAAGTGTTTTTCCGGACTGCAAATCCCGTCCAGAGCACACTCGTTCTGAGACGATTGCCAGGAGATGTTACGAACGAAAACATTATCATAAATTATCACAATCTATCATTCTGGATTGAATAAATTAAAAATTAAAAATAAAAACAAAAAACATGTTCTTCTCTCTTTTGATCTCACTGGTCTCCACCTCTCTTTATCATCCACTTCATCTGAGTGCCTCTCTGGTCGACAAGATATTTCTATCCACTCGCTGTATTTATAAATCTTTTTTTTTTTTTTTTTACTTGACATGTTCAGTGCCTTGTCTTCTTTAATCATATGAGTAGACGTCTGTGTCCCCTGCAATGCTTTTAAGATGAAACGCCGGAGCCAGGGGGGGGGGTAGATAGATCAGAGGACCTGACTTCGCTCCTGTCTGGCCGGTTCTCTGATGTGAATCTGGAGTCCATGTTCCATACTCTGGGCCAGGTCTTCCCTCATCACCGTGGATCCTTGAGGGTCATGAATATTCAGCAGGAGGCGGGGCCATTTGTTTATCACCGTGTAAGGATCAATAGGTGCCTTCCAGGGGAGGCTGGTGGAGGTAGAAATCGGCCATGCTGGCCAGGTTATCAACAGAGCAGGGGGATTTGAATGAGCATTCATGGAGGGAGAGAGGGAGAGAGGGAGAGAGGGAGAGAGAGAGGGAGAATCTGTGTGTGTGTATCTCTACCTCAAGGAACTCCTCCATACCCCTCAGACCTCCTCACGCACCCTCCGTTCTACTGCCACCAACCTCCTCAAGACCCCCAGGACCAAGCTCCGCACCATGGGAGATCGGGCCTTCTGCTCGGCTGCTCCCAGGCTGTGGAATGCTCTCCCTGACCACCTAAGGGCACCACAGTCTGTGGATGCTTTTAAACGAGGCCTTAAAACCCACCTTTTTAATAGAGCCTTTTTTTAGCCTTTTAATTGAAAAATGTTTATTGTTTTATCTTCCTGTCTTTAATTGTAGCACTCTGAGATTTCCTATGTAAAGTGCTTTTATAAATAAAATGTATTATTATTATTATTATTATGTGAATCTGATGTTCAACATCTTTTATATCTGGTGGCTACGCTATATATCTGGATGTGTAACACTCTGGAATGTGTGCCTCCAGTGCCAAAGTGATAATCATAAATAAGCTGAAAATCCCAAACATTAGGACAGATTATAGTAGAATGGCCGTCTCAACAGCATGATAATGAGTACAGAATGTATGACTTTATACTCAAGTTGCCTATGCAATTTGACAGGGAGACACTGTAAGACAAATGATTTACCTCAGTCCTGCTTTCAGTAAATGAATGAATTCAGGAATTACATTTAAATTTGACCAGTCACAACCACTACTGGCACAGGGGTGTGGGCCTTTGTTTCAATGGCCGGAATTGAACCAGGGACCTTGCATTGCATGCGCCTCGGTGAGCTATGTCACACAGGTGCGCCATGGGTGTGGGCCTTTTGATCCATTGTGCACGTCTTTATTGTAACATGCACATAATGTGCCTGGAGCCCTAGAGAGCCTCAGCCTCAGTCGATCTATATACATAGTATGAATGAGATTAAAGCTCTTGAGATGGTCTTTTTTGAGACGTGAACACAGGATGTCCTGTGTGTACATCCTATAGTTGTACAATCGATTCACTGGTGTTAAAATGTAAATGAGTCAACAAATGACCAACAGTAGCCAATACAGCCGAGTCGACTGATTGGATGGCCTACGTGTTCCTAGAACATGACACGAGAGCCACATTTCCCAGTATTTAATCAGCTAATGCCGGGGAGGCCAACCTATCCTGATGAAGTCATGTTAGCGGTGGTATTGAGTCTTGGTCTTGCTGAATGGCTGAACTCAGCTACTTACTCAATCTGAGGCAGGCCCAGGGGACCAGGGCTTGTATTAGAGGGGTTTCACTGGAATACTCTAGCTCTTATTCAGCATACCTACACCATGATGCTGTAGTATGGAGGGAGGGAGGGATGGATGGGAGGATGGAGGGAGAGAGAGAGTGTGTTTGTGGAGGTTTAGGGGTGATTGGAGGAGGGAGGGGTTGAGAGGCACACACTGAAAGACTGGAACGTTCCAGAGCCACATACAGTTACAACCTTGCTGCCTGTAATCGTTA
>NC_137677.1:48882216-48884716 GCF_963989245.1 Nansenia antarctica
GATAGAAGGAGATGAGAAAACACAGAAAAGAAAACAAAAAGAAGAATCAGTCAATCATCAGACACAGAGTGTCTAGATATAACCTCTGCCTAGGAATAGTAATTTGAGTTGAATGTCATTCATGGTATTTAAAGTGAAACCATGCTCCGTAAATCAGACCCTCCATCTCTGCATGAGATAGAGCCGGCATCTAGTGATCGCAAGGTTGGCAGATCGGCGGTTCGAACCCCGGCTGGCCACATGTCGAGGTGTCCTTGGGCAAGACACTGAACCCCAAATTGCTCCCAATGATTGGGCCGGCGCCTTGCATGGTAGCTTGCTGCCATTGGTGTGTGAATGTGTGTGTGAATGGGTGAATGAGAGGCCATTGTAAAGCGCTTTGGAATAAGGCACTATATAAGTCAGTCCATTTACCATTTACATTCAATGTCATAAAAACTATGGATATTGTGTGGTCATCATTATACAAAATATACATATGAACTTGGATCCCCATTACTTAAGGTTTGTTTTAATTGACTGCTAACAGTGCATTTGTGTGAAAAAATATACTGACTAAAACAATCCTATTTATTCTCTTTTGGCATGTAGACAATGTAGGGGTGGAGTTAATGTTAATAATTCATAACTACCACTGTGCAGTGGATGACACCTTTTAAACTTCTTTTTAAACATTTGAAATATCTTTTTATAAACCCTTTTCACGCATCTCATAAAGCCTTAAGAAGGCCTTTTATTATTTTATTATTATTTGTGTTCTTCTGTATTCCAGGATGTCCAGTAACTCTAGTCAAGTTATCATAGCAGCCGGTGACACACACACACACACACACACACACACACACACACACACACACACACACACACACACACACTCACACACTCACACTCACACGCTCACAAACACACACCTCCGCAAACTATACATTTGACTAATTCTGTGTTTGCAGATGTTGTATTTGCACTCAGAGATAAGGACAGTGCTGGGGAGAATGGCATTGTGATGTGCTCTGTGCTTCAGGGACTAAACTTGTCCTATTCAGTTTGAGGACAGTGGATTTGGCTTAGCCCTGTTCAGTGAGAGTGAGAGAGAATGAGAGAATGAGAGAGAGAGAGTGAGAGAGTGAGAGAGTGAGAAAGTGAGAGAGAGAGATGGGGGGGGGGAGAGAGAGAGAGAGACACAGAGAGAGAGAGAGAGAGAGACACAGAGAGAGAGAGACAGAGAGCGAGAGCTATAGGGCTGCATCAACACACTGTAGGCCTGCAGACAGGTTGGGTTTAAACACAGTTTAAATTTGAATAAATAATAGCTTTGTGCTCATTTCTGTTTATGTCTGGTTAAGTAAAACATGTTTGATCTCAAAGTTCCAATCTGCGGCCTGTTTTCCCTCCACCCCCGTCTGAAAAATAGATAGACTGCTCTTGAATAGACATGAACTTTGTGACTTAATGGATTAACTGAAACAAAGAGTAGTTGGGGAAGTTGTTGACTGTCCATTATGGGTTATCTTTTTATAAAAGCTTTCAAGTGGTGTTTTGGGAGAGAATGAAGTGGTTCTATTCCCCGGTGTCCAACTCCGGTCCTTCTTTTAGCATTCCGGAACCCTCTATACACTTGGAAGAAAGTGTTCAGTGTTGGTTTGAATGAGCATCAAAAGTGAGATTCACAGTGGAAAGCAATTAGAGTACATTAATCATCCAAATCATAGCAGATCAGTTGCCATTCCGTTTCAGCCATTCTTACTCCAATTAGAGCAACATCTCTTTGGATGTGTCTTTTTTTTCCTTTACTTTTGAAAAACTTCTCTTCTGACTTGGGATGACCTGTTCATATTCAGAGACCTAGACATGGTCGTAGGTGAGCGATGTGTAAACCAGGGGAGGCTGGTGGAGATAGAAATCGGAGGACATGCTCATTGTAATGCAATGGAAGGGAATGAGGGATGGTATCACACACACACAGGCTCATTACATTCCCCCGCACACACGTGTGGTCTGGTTCCCATCTGTGTCTCCCTGCCAGGCTAATGGCCTGCTAGAATAATAGTATAATGTGCTTGTTTGGAGAGTCCTGAAAAAAATAAACATTGCAGTAGTCTAACCTGCTAGATATAAAAGCGTGGATATGTTTTTCAAGATCCTGCTAGGACATATAACCTCTAATTCTCTCTATATTTCTAAGATGATAATAATCCGTTTTTTTGTTGACTTAATGTGTTAAGTTAAAACTTAAGTCCGAATTTAAAATGACTTTCTAACCTGAATTTCTAGCCTGTCTAGGAGTATATCATGATCAACAGTATCAAATGCAGCACTAAGGGCCAATAGCTCTAGGACTGAGACTTGTCCCGCATCAGTGTTAAGGTTGATGTCATTTAAAACCTTAATAAGAGCTGTCTCAGTGCTGTGATTAGGCCTAAACCCAGATTGAAAGTGACCGAGAAGGCTACAAGATGTCAGGAATTCATTAAGCTGTTTATATGCTTTCTCAATTACTTTA
>NC_137677.1:48889716-48892216 GCF_963989245.1 Nansenia antarctica
ATTTAATTGGTTGCTGACTTGTTCCCAGTTTCACCAGCTGCCGTCACATATGCAGATAGTGGAGTCTGTTTTTATTCCTCACACATAAACTGATTGTTGTGGTTATGACACGCATGTCCCTTTTTCATTTTTGAAGCACAGTGTCTCTCGTTTGATCTACCAGACACTGGAAATTAGTCCAAACGAAAACATGATGATGCAACGCATCCGTCTCTTGATAATTCAATAAGTCAATGTTGTTCTGTCCCCGTTCACATAAACAATGACATTGATATAGTGTAACCTCTCCCATGCATAAACATACATTTAACTATTTTTGCTACACCATATTTGCAATTTGATTGTATACATATCTTGTTGATAGTGATATGACACTATGACGCTGCTGGAGAATGTCACAGGCACGTCTGATGTCGTTTTACATGAGCACACAGTTGTGCCCTTCTCCTCTGTTATAATCAGGTTTCCTGTGAAAAAAATCTAACTGAATGTGTAAAAGTCAAACTAAATGGCAAAACCCCTCAGCAACAGTTTACACATTATGCATCGATCCGCTTGGCCTTTCGCTCGCAGGGTGGGACTCACACTGGCCAAAAACGTGAATTAACGTGAAAAAACTAAATTAGGCACCATAATTATCATTATCCCCATGGAAACCAGTTTTCAGATTGGCACTTACGTTTTTTTTATGATTGCTCTCAATTTAACTGAATGTCAAACTCCCTCCCCTTCGGTCCGTCTCTCTCTCTCTCTCTCTCTCTCTCTCCCCCCCCCCCCCCCTGTCTCTTTCTCTCTATTCTTTTTAAAATTCTATACGAACCCCAGTAATTTGATCGTGCATTGAGGTGTTTATGTGGCACTTATGTGTGCTACTATGGCTGGAGGTGACTGTGTTTCATTAGTGGCTCCGTTGGAGGGCCTAACACCTCAGGCCTACTCTAATCTCCTCCTAGTGAGAGGGCCACCGCTCCATCACACTCAACAGAGAGGCATATTGTCATGAGCCTACAGATATGCGTGTAGTGTCACATTGAGGATGTCCTGAGGCTAATATGATGTGCAGTGAAATGCATTGATGGAAAAACAGCATGAGAAAATGGAGCCATTTCCGGTATATGTACCTATTGAATGTTAAGTAGTTATGAGGAGAACACTTTGCTAATAGCAATGCTTGTGTTGTCATATGAGGATCCTCCGACTCTTTGATTGGCTTTCCTCCCTTGGAATAATATGTGACATGTTCTAGTCTTTTGGTCCGCATGTCGGCATCCGATGTAATGTTCAGACTTTTCTTCCGAAAAAATACATTTCGGCATTGTTGAAAATCAATGACACATCGCTAGTCAACTAGCAGAGCACTTGTTTTGTGAGCCTGCTAACAATGTAAAGTAGTGTTATAATTAACCAGGTAGCAGTGGGAATTACGTACAAAATCCATTACATTGCAGTATTTTGGCTTGACTAGCAAGTTTGTGTTGTGATCCTCAACAACGTTGAAATGTAGTTCTCTGTTTCAAAATAAAAGTCTGAATATTTTGATTGCTTGGCGACATGCGGACCAAAACACTAGAACGTGCCACACATTATGCTGCCTACAGATAATGATTGAGAATCAGCCCGGCATTGTGATCTCTATGCGGTATGAGCAGCAGAGTGGTTGTTGTTGGTTGGTATCTACGTATGGATCTAACTGCTCCTCCTGAGACATCTTCTGACCCTCACCACTACGTCTCCTAAAGACACCCGCTTTCCCCTCTACTGTGTCCCTAAGAACTTCTACTGCCCCCCTTGTACTGTTTCTCAGTTTCTCCAGTAAAAAAAAATAAAAAATAATTTTTTTTTTTTAGTAGAAGGCGATAATAGGGAGAAGGTTTTTCCTTCTATCAGTGGCCCCGGGCCCGAGCTAGAGTACTCTTCCTGCAACGAATAGTGGACTGCTGATTCACATGCTTAGTATTCAAATGTATTGATTGTAAGTCGCTTTGGAATAAGGCGTCTGCTAAATGCCAAAAATGTAAATGTAAATGTATCTGGGTTTGGTGATACAGTCAGTATTAAAAGTAGTGTGAAGTTGATGATGGTACTGCACAATAAGACTGGTTTTCAAATCTTCACATGTGTTCGGCTTTCTATATTATAATGCTATATTATAGTTTATTTTAATACTTACAGTCATTCCTTTGGACAACCCAATTAGTTGTTCTATTATTTATTAGTGTTATATTTTGTATCCGTTTGTAGGATTTCTAGGTAGATTAGATGAGATTTGAAGGTTAGAATCAGTAGAGTCTCTGTTTCATTGTGCAAACAGAGTGGACGTTAAACGCTCTGAGAAATGACAACAGCTAATCCTACAATCTCTCTCCCGGGCCTTATCCACACACACTAATTCTCCAAGAATAGTATGTGAGAGCAATTTCAACCCACTTAAGTAGTGCACTCCATTTTCATTTACCTCATAAAGTCTTGATGTACAGCCCCCCACATCTAGACAGCCTGA
>NC_137677.1:48897216-48942216 GCF_963989245.1 Nansenia antarctica
GAAGATGCACGTTTCAGGAACAGTGTTGCGGATTGCAAACTTGGTTAATATGTGTGCGTAAACGTCGTGGTTTCCAGAGCTCCACCCGAGTGAGTGATTACTCGCCCTCAGACGGTGATAATTGCCAGAAAACCGCTTTTGTTTGTTTGTCACAGGCGGCATACACACAAACACACACACTTCAACACACACACTCACACACGCGCACACACACGCGCACGCACACACACACACGCACGCACGCGCGCACACACACACACACACACGCACACACACACACACACACACACACACACACACACACACACACACACTCGGCTTGGCCACTGCTGTCCAGCGTGCTGAGTCCTGAGCACAGACGCTGTCCTCAGAAGGAGAGGAGGATAGGAGGGGAAGATCGGAGAGCGGGGAGATGGAACCGGCATTGGACATTTAGTAGGAGATGGAACTGAAAATGTCACCGGCAATGAACCGAAAATCAATACGCAGGTATGACTGATGATCTGCAATATCGTTCGGGGTGAGCCATGCAGTTTCTCCAACCACTGTAGACTATCATTCCTGCTTAGAATATGGATGGCAATTGACAATTAATATCAATTTATATTATGCCCACCAATTGTGCTTAAAGATGGCAACGTATCGTTTCATATCACTATTACAATGTAGTGCCTGGACACTAAAGACAATTATTCAAAAATAGTGCACCTGCCCCCTCACCACGGACCGGGATAGTCTAGCCGCCACCATGGGACTGTGACCCGGACCCCGAGCTCTGAAAGACGGTTGTTTATGTATGTCTGTACTCCGTGTGCAGACTGGACTTGAACAGTTGTGAGATTCTGAGCCATGGCTGCCGCGATCGCTAGTGGGTTGATCCGGCAGAAGAGACAGGCGCGGGAGCAGCATGTAGACCGGCCGCAACCCAACCGGCGGAGGAAGAGCCCCAGCAAGAACAAGGGGCTCTGCAATGGGAACCTGGTCGACATCTTCTCCAAAGTGCGTATCTTCGGCCTCAGGAAGCGGCGACTACGGAGACAAGGTGTGGGAAGTGATGTGTTTGAGGTGTCTGGTGTGTGCGTAACGCGTTGTGCAGTAACGTAAACCTGTTTCCACCACACACACATCCATCTGTCTCTTAACCTCGGCTGAGTGATTTGAATGAGGCCGTTTTTACATGTTTTCATTTCTTTTATCTGCTATTTATAATCAAGGCAGAGTGTCCAAGTACAGAAATCAATTGTATTTCGATACAACACGTTTGCATTGACTATTTTTCACCGTGCGTAAAAGGGCAAAATAGGGAGACACGCATGTTGCTGTCTGTTGTCCGTCTCTTGTGTGTGCCTGTTGTGGTTGGTACCCTTTCGAAGCAGACTGGGAAGAGAGGAAAACAAATTTGCCTCTGATTTACATGCAATCTCAGGTAGCTGACAGGCTCCAGACGAGCCGAGTGTGATGCTTTAGACAGGTTTAGAGAGCTGTCACCGCACATCGGTGGAAGCGGCCTGATCAGTATGAACCTCATGCATGAATTGCTGAAATGCACAGTGCACATCACCAGAACCACGAATGAAATGCATTGCTATGCAAACGAAAAGGTCAATATCTCATTCGGAAAGGGGGGTTACGCTTTTCAAACATAATCTTTTCTCGGATAATTTTAGGAAACCGTGGGCCACGGCCTTTTATTCGAAGCCTCGAAATTCGTTCCACTTATGAAAATGTCATATGCATTTTCTCTAATTTAGCCACCTGGGGCTGGTAAAGAGCACCGCGAACCACTGTTTCAGCGCAGTAGTGTCAGTTATTTGCATTTTTGTCGTCAAGCAGAATTGTAGGCTTTTCATACCTGTGAAAAGGTTCCTATATTCCCTCTCTCTCTCTCTCTGATGGCTGCATTCTCCATCTGGGATCATCAGGTGTTAAACCTGTTGCAGGAGAGATGCTATATCTCTACATTGCAAAATGGAGTACTTATTTCCCTTAAATCTACATTATTTGTATAGTGCTTTAGATACAGGACATTTTTGCACCACACTGTTATTAGGTTTGTATTTTCATCTATCAACAAAAGGCCTTAAGGATGATTTAAACTACCTTTGCTTATATGTGATATTTTCAGCCAACATGAATCAATTGTTTTAGTGACCTTATGAATTATTGGTCATAGACATATTAGCACCTATTATGACTCATTTGCCTCTGTAGTCTTTGTAGTATGCTTGTATTTGCATGCTAGAATTACACATCCTAGTAAGCATTTTAGCAGATCAATAACTTTAAATGCCAACAGTGAAATCATTATATGCACTTGTCATCTAGCTAAGCCTTGATTATGGGTGTGGCATCAGTTTGTGTTTGCTGCGAGAAACCTAGTGAGTCTCTATGGAGATAACAGACAGGTTATCCAAAATAAACACATATGGAATAACTAAATAGCCATGAACATGGCAGCTACTGTATAGTTGAAGGATTCAGACATGATTCAAAGTGCTTCAGAATGCTGGAATATCATCTGTTGCTTTTGACGGTGGATTCTCATTGCCACTTATATGCTTCAAACAACATTTCCACTTAATGGAAAATTATTATATGAAGGAATACATGGCCATTGTTGAACTATATGAGCCTTTGTGTCTGTGTCTGTGATTGCATGTCCTTTTTGCATTTGTGTGTGTGTGTGTGTGTGTGTATGCGTGTGTGTTCGCATTTGCTTGTGTGGCTGTGTCTATAATATATAAATGTGTCTGTGAAGGTGTGGCAGGTCTGTCTGGTCGTCTGTCTGTCTGTCTGGACAACCCGTCCAATAACCCAGTTATGCTGGCATGTGGACAGACATCCCTATTGTTTAGGAAGATAATGAATGCTAGGCCATGCCAATAGATGGACCAGGGGCGGATAAAACTCTAATAGGCCCTGCAGGGCTGGCTCTGTGGCATGCTGTACATCTTAGTACCTGTCACGGATGTCTACAGGGGTACTCTGGCACAAATAAATTTACGAGTTCAAGACGCTAACCCGCGGTGACAAATTACCCAAGAAACGCCTTGACAGCAACACACCTGCGACGGCCATTTTATTCTAGGAACTCATGGGCCTCTGTGAGCCTCACAATAACAATGAGATTTCACTGACAGTGCCCAGAGAAACATTGGCACTCTGTGTATCGGGGCTCCACACCAAACAGGACCTCAGTCCTCACATTACATGGTAAGAATGCAATGAGAAAATGTGAAGGGGAAAAGCTGCCCTGAAATGGAGGATTTGTCCTGGTTTCTGGATGATGGAGTTCTAATCAGACCACAGGGCAAACACTTGGTTGTCCCTCGGCTTAATTTGTGTTATTTGTGATTAAGCGCCTGGTGGGAATATACCTCATTAATTTCCCACTCGCATGAGAGTTGGGAAAATCTTTAGCGTACAATTTCTAACCGCAGCTTTTAGGGCACACAAAACGGCTGTTTGGAAAATGCTGCCCACACTAGGGCTCTCTCTCTCCCCCTCTCTCTCTCTCTCTCTCTCTCTCTCTCTCTCTCTCTCTCTCTCTCTCTCTCTCTCTCTCTCTCTCTCTCTCTCTCTCTCTCTCACACACACACACACACACACACACAGACCCCCCGCACACACACACGGCTAAGGAAGAGTAATGGGTTGTTTGGTGTGCTTAATTCAATACTGGTCTCTCCAGAAGGACATTTCCAGCGAATAAAGCCGCATGCACCACCACTCATATGTGGTGGGATAGCGCAGGCAGACACCACAGTTGTCTTACTTTCAGGCCTTCCACAGCTGAAGACACACTTTCCTAAAATAATAGGAAATAGGACCTCCCTGGGAGATGGGAGGGGGGAATGGACTGGAGTGTCTTTTTCCTCCCATTTAAGTGGGACCGAATGTCCTGCCTGGAGATCAGGCTTTTCTTCCTTTGATATGTACAGTGAACCAGTTGCTTCCGTTGGTAGGGACATCGTGCTGGCATCTACATGCCCACCTGCTCCCTGCCACTATCACCGTGCCGCTCCCACTTTACAATTGTTTAATTCAACCCGTCTTTTATCCCTCTTCAATTCCTTTCTGGATCATGACGTTGTTGGTGAGAATGTGTTGTGGATCAGCTTTTAACATCATAAGAGATGAGGTATGAGTAAGATGAAAGGGAGGATGAAGACTAAGTTAATAGCTGTTTCATTGTTCCCATGCTGCTTAGGGAACAGCATATACATATACACCCCCATCTGTCAACGCCATGCCAACAGGCTCCAGATAAACATGTCAGTGCACTGCTGACTACGAGCATTTTCCAGGAGAAGATGTATTCTTTTCATTCTATGGAAATACAGCTCCTGTCTTATGCGAACACGCTGAATACATCCCATTTAGATTCAGAGCAACATTCTGCAGTTTGTTGCGTAACCAAGAGCATTTCAGAATTGAGACCATTGGAGGTGATTGTTTTAAAGAAGGTTTCATCTTACAACCATGCAAGGAATCAAGTTAGTGTCCAAAGCTAGCAGAGCATAGCTGGTTGGTTTTCATTGTTGACACCAGATGTGGATGCAAAACCAAAGAGTGGGTTGTAATCTGGATCACCGGAGATCGGATTTAGAAAGTCATTGTTAGTTCCTGGCGTTGTCAGATATTGATACTGATTATTACAGATCTATGTACAAATAATAATTTCAGAGGAAAATGAAAGGGGGGTGGGCGGACCACCAGCTGTGACCACTCATAATAATACATTACACTGGCCCTCATCAGTATACTAGATTACATCATCAGATTAATAGGTAACATACAGATTAGGAGATTTCTACACCAGATAGTCTCAGTTGATGCTGATAGGAGGTATCTCTGTATGTCTCTGACGTATGTCCCTGTGTCCTCTACATCAACTGTTACTCAACTTGATTATTTATTTTTTTCTGATGGACAATAACACAGAGTTATTTTTTATTAGAGCAAATTCCATTTTGTTTGTCATCTGTTTCTGGGGAGTGAGCCACCTAAAGGAACGCACAATTCTTAGCTGATTGCATTACGTGATGTCTGAATGCCAGACAGCCAGAACACTGTGCAATGGACCAACACGAGTCTCAGCCTTCATTTAAAAGAACACAAGTGAAAGTTTAAGCAACACATTCCTGAATGTACAGTGTAATAGAGTTAGCATCTGAAATAACCCAGCAAGATGGAATATATAATATATCATAGGAATTGCGGTCTGGACTCCCGAGGCACGCTCAAGGGAAATAGGGAAACAATCTTAGCAGTTCCCTCGCCATGACGACCAGAAGGGGAAGGACGGAGAGGTTGGAAAAGCCCTTTCCAGAAACATCAGAAGTGGGTCAGGCAGTGCTAGGCTGGCGGTAAGGTCTGCAGCTGCAGTATGTATGTGTGTGTCTGTGTGTGTGTGTGTGTGTGTGTGTGTGTGTGCAGTATGTATCGTAGGGGGTAAGAGGAAGGGAGAGAGGGAAAGGGAAGGACGAGAGATAATTAGAGGGGAAAGGAGAGATAGATGGATAGTCAAAGAGAGAGAGGGATACCCCTTATGCAAAACCCCACATCACGACTCAACTGTGACAGTCCTCTTTAAATGCGGAGAGAGGTCTAGCTGTTGAAGAAAACACCATTTTATTTCCGAGGTTTGATGTCTGCAGTGTTTAAAGGGAAGCCCCTACTGCAGCCAAACCATTGTTGGGAGGGAGGGGCAGAGAGAAAGAGAGAGGGAGGGAGGGAGGGAGGGAGAGAGAGAGAGCGCAAGAGAGAGAGAGAGAGAGATCCTCCACTGCACAAGCAGCCCCAGCTCCACAGAGAGAGGTTGGTCACAGTATATTCAGTGTATCTAACCCCCTCTCTGTCAGTGTGATTGGAGAGAAAATGCAGTGTCATTTCACTGACATCCCTGCGAGGTAAATCCCCCTTCAGATCTGCTTTTATGTGGCACAATGTGAGAACGATATATACTGAACAGTACAGTGTCAATGTTTGTGATTGAACTGCCATTTTTAATGCGATTTAGCGAATGTATTTGCCTGCTTAAAACGAAGCAACTCAAGGCCTTCTTACCGTTCAGAGACTAAGAATAACTTGTGTCCTGGAATTGTCTGTAGTACTGTACGTGCAGACAGTATGCGATGAGTCCATTAACTTAACTTAACAACACGTGAATGTCCACGTTCAATTGGAAATTGTGAATAATGCATTGAATTATTTGCTGGAGGACATACTACAGTATGTGTGTCTGCATTATAGATATGTGTGGAGCACATTTATTCACATTCGTCTTATGGTTGGGGAAATACTCCTTGTTATTGCTGTACGTGCTGCACACGTATTTGCTCTCTTTGTGTCCTTCTATCTCATTGTAATGGACTACCTGTAGCCGTCAGCCTGGGACAATATCCTTGCTCCCTTTCTCAAGGAGGGAGAAACACATGATTTACAGCATGTTGGAAAAGGACACACACACACGCACACACACACACACACACACACACACGCACACACACACACACGCACACACACACACACACACACACACACACACACACACACACACACACACACACAGCTAATGCAACCAGCTTTTTAATTATTACAGATGGGCCCCTGTTGAACTGTGTCTGGGATCAATCTCACTCCCAGAGATTGTTTTAAACGACGCTGATCAAAGTCATTAATTGATTGGAAGAAGGCCATCTTACTGTGTCCTCCCCATTGTTCTTGCTCAAGGGGATTGTGCTCTCATTAAAAATCGATGTGATGTGTGTGTGTGTGTGTGTGTGTGTATCTGTGTGTTCTGGTGCAAAATGTTTGAGGTCTTGTGGTCATGAAGTTCATATAAGTCTGCATTCAAATCCGCAGTTAGTGCTATCTCAGCCTTTGTGATTCCCATATTGTACATGCAGAAAGAAGGACGGAGTGAGAGTGATGTCATAAATAAGGACAGAGTGAGAGTGATGTCATAAACACACTTGAATTTGCTTTCCTTGGTTCCTTCCACTCGGTGGTTCTCCATGCCCTGAGTTCTTTCCCTTTGATGTGTCTCTCCAACCCCACTGGCCAACAAGAACACACACACACAAGCACACACACACACACACACACACACACACACACACACACACACACACACATATATGCATATACTGTATCACAATGTACGTGTGTGTGTGTGTGTGTGTGTGTGCGTGTGTGTGTGTTTGGTGAAGGTCAGGTTAGCGCTGTCCTGGTTATCAGCTGATATTTAAGGGCTGCAGGACTCGGGTAGACTTGGCGAGCTATACAAAGAGACAGCTGACAGGATAATGAAAGGTTGGCATTTTTAGCCAATTCATCGATGAAAGGATCCATTTTGTTAGTTGCCGAGGTAACCCTGCTATTTTCTACCCATCAAAGGAAGAATAGGATGGGAAAGAGACAGGCCTGCTGTTATTGATGTCTGCCACCTGCAACGTTAAACCTCCTTTACAATGGCCAAAACAGACGTGTGTGGACTTTAAAAGTATACTGTCACTACCTTGCAGATCAATCAGGTTGGCATTAAAGCTCTAGGGATCTGTCCAAGTGCAATGTACCGCAGGCAAAGTACGAGGCTATGTCTGGGTTCTTTGTTATAACACTTGTTCATTTGGTGGCCGCTGTCTGCTGTAATGCTGTTGAATGCAATGATACATGTGCCGCTTTAAAACTCCTCTAGCCAAAGCATAAGGGCATTTTTTATTTATTTTCTGCTTTCAGTGAAAGGTCTTTGAGCTACCTAATGCCACCACCCAACAGACCATTTCAGACCAGACAGCCTTGAGCTATACACACAGAATAATATCAGCCAATGTCTGTCTCTGCCCCCAGCAAGACCTCCTGAGTCTCAGTTGCCTCACACACATGCACACGCACACACACACACACACACACACACACACACACACACACACACACACATACACACACACACACACACACACACACACACACACTGGCCAGGTGCAGGGCTCAGGTGAAGGTGATTTTATTCATATCCTCAGGGCTCACAGAGAATCAAATCTGGGGTGATGGCTGTCTCCACCATAAAACTAATGTGGATGGCATTAGACCCAAGGGGTAGAGCACACACGCACATACACGCACGCACACACACACACACACACACACACACACACACACACACACACACACACACACGCACATACACACACACGCACGCACACACACACACACACACACACACACACACACACACACACACACACACACATAAATGTATGCTATACTATTTCAGCCCACTCTCAAACGTGTTTTTCACTTGAATACATTACATTTACATCTTAGCAGATGCAATAGATCTTGTGCAGCAAATGCACAATCTGAAGAAGGGTCACTACAAGACGTCCCATGTACGCAGGGAGGTGGGCAGAGGGCGCGTTCATCACCATAGGGACAAAGAATGATCCCCACCATAATTAAAGCGCTCCTCCTGCACAAATAAATACAAAATAATATACAGTAAATACTGAAATGTATTATGTCAGTTCATGATTGAGTTCAGAATGACATTCCCTCCAGATCCCTAGCGAATCCCAAATCTAACTTAGTGAATCCCAAATCTAACTAGTTTGTTGAAATGAGGTGTACTTTCCCTGCACAGAGCACCCAGAGAGGGTGCTGTATGGTGCGTTATGGGAGGGAGCCACAGACTAATTCAGCTGTTTATAATTGGATCCCCTATCTTTAGCGAGGGAGGGTTTATGCGCAGTGAATATACAGCAGCTCTGAAAATACGCTAGGGTCATAAAGTATAAAAAAAAAGACTTAGGCTCTCTGATTTACGATGTCTGGGTTCTAGGCCCAAAGGAAAACAATGAATTGCAATATCCATACAGTATATCTAAACAATAACCCCATAATGAGTGATTTGACACTGGTACCCAAACAATCTTTGGTTTCTCTACTATTATTTTGAGATGCTTTTCAGTGTTTTCCTTTTCTCTGTTATAACTGTTGAACTGTTTGCTAACCCATCACCTTGTTTTTTCTGCCCTCTCTCTCTCTCTCTCTCTCTCTCTCTCTCTCTCTCTCTCTCTCTCTCCCTCTCTCTCTCTTGCTCTCTCTCTCTCTTTCTCTCTCTCTCTCTTTCTCTCTCTCAGATCCCCAGCTCAAGGGTATAGTGACTAGGTTATATTGCAGGCAGGGGTACTACTTGCAAATGAACCCAGATGGCTCTCTTGATGGGACCAAGGATGACAGCAGTAATTCCTGTAAGTATTCTGCCATTTCCTCTTAATTGTTGGTTTCAACCAGCAGGGACTTTGCATACACAATGGCTAATACATCATGCACATGTACAGTGTGGTACTAGAAATCAGAAAGCATCTGCAAAAGATTAAGAAATCCAAACACGTTTAAAGGAATGGTGAATTATTGATTTACAGTAGGC
Organism: Nansenia antarctica; assembly: GCF_963989245.1. NCBI lineage: Eukaryota > Metazoa > Chordata > Actinopteri > Argentiniformes > Microstomatidae > Nansenia > Nansenia antarctica. The sequence continues at coordinate 48,906,653 of NC_137677.1, forward strand.
ACTGCTAATATTCCCCAATTCCTCACAAGGTTTAGCTCTAACAAACGATTTTTAGAGCTTTTTTTTGGAAAGAATGATCTGAAATGACAGTGTTAGAATGTGTATGGTTCCTTCTGTCAGAGAGCGAAAGTGGACCAGGAAACAGTCGGCTAGATAGAGGGAGAAGGGTATTATTAGCCCGTACTGGCACCGCTCTCGTAGTGCTCCAGGCTAGCTGGTTAATTTGATTTCAGTGTTCGGTGCTAACACTAGCATGACACTCTTCGTTGGCTTGGTGGCACTGTCACTACGAGCCGAAATGACACATGTCACTTCTCATAGGCAGATACACACTGTTATGTATACAGCACAGGCAGCCATGAACGTCACATATACACATTTTTAAAATGTATGTTCTCTTGTGTTGATTGCACCCACAAGACTACTGTAGTGTCAGCCAGGTAGCCTCCATATCACGTTGGTCTAATGCCTCCAAAACCCAAGCACCCCAATACCAATTACTTAAAGGGTCAGGAAAGTTCGTTGCCCTGTGCATTTAAATCAGCCATCCACATGCAGTTAATGTCACAGCCAGGGCCAGCCTGTTATTTCTCACTGCAAACAATAGCCATTACCTAACAGGCCGAAAGTGTGTGCTACAGCAACAAAGGAGCTATTAAATCTGCCACGCACCACTGGTGGCCCCAATTACAGGCCTCTTACATGGTACAAGTCTCTCACTCAGGTAGCTAGCTGCAGCCCAGACCATGCTAAGCTAGCCACAGTCAACAGCTCTACCCACACACTTTGAATTATGCTATAATTAGGCCTAATCTTCCTAAATGCACAATTGTGCCATTTAATAAATCATAAAAAAGTACAGTTTGGCACTGGTCTTTAACTCAGAAAGTACCTGGTGAATCTGCAAACGATTAAGACATCTAAACACATTTAAGGGAATTGTTTGTTTATACAGGCATTGCCAGTGTTCCCCCTTTTCTCTCATGGTTTAGCTTCAACAAACAGTTCTAGAGCTTATTTGGACATAATTCATCTTCATAAATGCGCAATTGTGCCCTTTGCCCCCAATATGTAGCTAATGGTTCAAGTTTGTATTCTTCTTTGGTGTGATTATCATTATACACTGTCAGCAGTATGGAACATTTTCTGGGAGAAGATCTGCGCATCGTTCATCGCTCATCGATCTGCAAACGCTCTCTCAAAAATCTATGAGTACCCTCCCCTTCCAGCCGATCAGGCGAGGTGGTGTGCCCACCCCCTGTTAATTACGGACGTGAGCACTGCGTTTCATTCCGGTTTTCAGCTCTACCACATCGGAGAACTGGCTTGTTATGCTGGCCCAATTGGCTGGAGATGTGGCTTGCTATTCTGGCCCGATTGGCTGGAGAACTGGCTTGCCAAGCTTGCCAGATTGTCTGCAAAGCAAGGGGCAGTCACAGAAGCTGACATTCTTATAGCTACCTGCGTGTAATGAGCATTTTACCAAACTATAATAAAACACATTATTTGTGGAAAGTAGCCTACTAATAGCCCCTATACTTGTTTTTGTTTTGACATGTTTGATCATATTTCTCGGTCCGTCCCTTATCATTCCATCTCTCTGTGTTTCAGCTTTGTTCAACCTCATTCCTGTGGGCCTCAGAGTTGTTGCGATTCAGTCCGTGAAGACAGGGTTATACATCGCCATGAACGGGGAGGGCCATCTGTACACATCGGTAAGTTCTATTCTATTCTATTCTATACTATTCTATTCTATTCTATTCTATTCTATTCTATTCTTTCCTGTAACTGTATGGTTTTGTATGGGAGCTGCTTTGCATCTTTTACATGCAACCACGACAGCAGCACAAGACATAAACTCTGTTCAACCATGTACCCATCTACAGTATGAAACCTAACCAAGACCATCAAGGCATATGCTTTCTTCAAGCCAAAGATGTATTTTATGTATCATATTTGGAAACAATGACATATTTTGTGATGTCATTCACATGCATCCATTTAATATCTTTATTCCAATGGAAAGATGTCGACCGTGTGTGGGTATTGAGGCATCGAAGGTAATACTTATTAATAGTGGAGGGAGCCAAGCATGCATACACTATTTACTGCCTTTACTGGAGGGTAATTGTGTTGCAGGGAAGGTGAGAAATCCCATTAAAAACAGCTTCATGCATATAGATTTATATTCATCACATCAAATGCCTCCATAATCAAGTCAACACAGTGTTCTCATTTCATCAGGGAAAGCAGTCGGCAAATCGGGAAAGCAGGAAAAATGGAATACATACAGTAGACACTATCAAATAGGATGATGGATTTGATGAGCAGGCCATCGTGGTATGACTAGACTAACAATGAGGTGTTAGGGTTAGGGTTAGGTAATAAAGTGTTCGTTCTTCAATGTAGAGATCTAAAGTGTGGGTAAATAACATTTAAAAAGCAATATGTCTATGCTGAGAATGACACAAGTTAAAGGCACCATTTTATATATTGTGTTCAGTAGCTTGAACAGTTTCCCCATCTCTCTTGCTCTTGGTCAGTTGAGTTTACAGTGGTAGAAAGCAAGGCTTAGCTTGTCTCTGTAAAATAAAGTGGCCATCCGCAGGGCCAGGCAGGCATGGAGGAGGTCTCGTTTCACCCAGTTACAGATAGACACCATCCCCAACCTCTCCCCTCCTCTGTCCTCCTCCTCCTCCTCCTCCTCCTCCTCCTCCTCCTCCCCCCAGTTAGCTCTACCCGTCAGCATGATTAACATCCTAACCAGAATATCCATCATGATCAACCGTCTCAAATCCCTCTCATGTCTTCCCACTCCACATGGAGCACCGTCTAGGACCAGGAATTCTCATTCCACCTCCCTGTCATCCATTAAGCAGGATAGAGACACCGGGATTCCCGTGGTACATACAGGTATTCTGATGGAACTCTATAAGACTTAATCAATGCTTGGCTAAACCCATGAAATGAATTACACTGAAGAGATGACCAAGAATCCATGAAGTGTTGCTAGGGGAATTTGCGGTAGGGATTGGGAATTAATATACCTTATCGATGCTACCTCTCTCTGTCTCTCTCTCTCTCTCTCTCTCTCTCTCTCTCTCTCTCTCTCTCTCTCTCTCTCTCTCTCTCTCTCTCTCTCTGTGTGCTGTGAGCTTTAGCTCAAAACATGAACATCCATCTGCCCATTAAGGAGAGAACAGAGGAAAAGCATGCCACTGGCCCCCATGGTAAACAGAGGTGACTGGCCCAGAGTGGGCCCTCTCAAGGCAGGGTGAACAGGTTGACCCGCGGTGAACAGTTTGAACGCTCCGGCCCCACGCCTGCCATTCACAAAGCTGTGCAGCTCAATTTGCGGCTTATTTCTGTACTAATGGGGTTTCTGATCAGGCCTCGGCGATCCACCTACACACTCACTGGCAGGTCTCGCTGTGCTCCCCTATGTGAATTACTCTGGTAATGGCAGTCCGCAGATTCACACCTCTTCATCCTCCTCCGTCTCTCTCTTCCTCCTCCTCCTCCTCCTCCTCCTCCTCCTCCTCTTTCTCTCTCTCGTCGTCCTCTGAAAGCAGAGCACATCCATTCCTACCATTACTGCTTTCCCTGTCTTTGTGAGTGTGGAGCTCATGGTCGACCTTTTCCATCCATTAGGTGTATTTGATTACAGTGCACTTACAATTCCCGTGAATGCCTTCGAGATTGTGTTTAAGTAGAGGGAGAGGGGGAACAGGGTTACTGAAGGTACGTGGAAATGCTGCAAAAACACACTGCTCCTATTGAGAAAGTGTCCTTATTAAGGTCTGGCGGGGCTATACAAATCTAGTGAGCCCCTTGTGCTTTATCTGCCTTCAGATTCATGAGCTAGTGGGTATGTGATCAATTGTTCATCTTTCCCCAAAATTAATCAAATACCGGCAGCTACTGTGAACATGTACTTTGATAATGAGCGGAATTCCATTTTTCCAATATAAAGGATGAATAAGAGAGGGAGAGGAGGTACTGTAGACGGGGAGCCTATTCAATGCCCCTGGTTGTGCATCATATTCTTTTGTGTGAGGACTCCGTGGCACTGCAAGGCAGTACGAGTGACTGAGATACCATCAGAGTGACTGTGCAGCCAGAATAAAGGAGAGTTCAATCTTCTCTCCCCTTTTCAATCTAGTCCTTTTGTATCTAGGCCAATGAACGCAGGCTAATTTCTCCTCTCGTTGTTCCCGTGATGAGAGATTTCTCTGGAATAATAATAAGACAAGGGGGTTCTCTCCTCCTCGCGTGCTTGTAAATGGAGACAAGGATGAAAAGGGAGTTTTGCTAGTCTCCAGATAACTGTAATGTAACTGTTTATGCAGCAAACCGGGATAATTTAAGCAACATAAGACATTTCTCCCCCAAAGACTATTATACTACTCAGGAATTGCTGCATTGTTTCGAGTTGTGTTACGCTTCGGGAAATGTTCACGTTAGCGAACGCAAGCAGCTGCTGATGTTGTTGGTGTTATTTTACCACTGGGTAATTCATATGATCTCCAGTGTAAAGGTTAGGCATTTCATTGCATGACGGCGTTCTTTAGAGCCGTTCCCCATCTTTCAAATCTCTGCAGGGTTTTCCTTTATCTGGCCCCCGCACTTGTTATTGCTACCTTTCAAGATTGTCAAATAAACTTGCCGTATCAATTGAGTGACCCTTCAGAAAAGAAATCCTTGAGAAGAGCGATCTCATAAAGTACAGTGGAGGGTTTAGCCTTGCTTAATAAGATCGAATCAGTCTGCTCATAACAGGGAACAATGGAACAACACCTCTCTGGTGTAAATCAAATGTTGGGAGATTGCAGATGTATGCCACACTTGAGGGAAGCTGGTCGAGATGGAAATGGGAGGATGAGCTCATTGTAATGCAGGGACTGGAACGAGGAATTGGGATCAAACAAACGTGGAATGGCCCATCCATGACAATGAGCCTGTCCTCCGATTTCTACCTTTGCCAGCCTCCCCTGGCACACTCACATGGCATCAATATAAAGGAGGAGAAAGCAGAGAGCACAGGGAGGAAGAGAAGGCGGCGGCAAATGATCCAGGAGCCAGTGGCGTGAAACGGAGTGATTCTTTCGAGGATGCAGAAGCCTAGAGTCCCTGGTGCTTTGGGTGTTTGATATTTCCTATTCATCATCCCTCTCTTCTTCTATCTGCTTCACGCTGCTCTCCAACTTCTCCCCATTAAGTCACACGCCCTTGGATATCCTTTTGTTCTCTCCATTTAATGTTACCGTTGTTTTACCGCATAAATGGCATTTATGCAGACTCTATGGCAGCCAGGGTACCTTCAGCTGTCTGCAGAAGCTCTTTGAAGACACTAAACTACACCTGATATTAAAAAGACCTATTAAAAAAAAGCTCATGGGGAAAGATTGGTATTTAAAAGCTCCTTTACCTTCTCCACCTTTAGATAGGATCAGACATTCCTGCCGCTTCTTCTCCTCTGACCAAAGCGTCTTTAGCATGGCTCTCCACTCTGACAGAAGCATACAGCATGACCTTGCTGAACTGGACCAGAATCCTATCTGACAGTCTGGATCAAGACAAGCTCTCTAGGATTCTACAACAGAACAAGAGGCAGAACAGAAAAAGAGGCAGTAGCCAGATTGCATTATGTAAAGTGGAGTGCAAATATTGAAAGAGTACTAGCTGTGTAAATACTGTTGTTGTTGTTGTTGTTGTTGTTGTTGTTGTTGTTGTTGATGATGATGATGATGATGATGATGGTGAGAGTAGTTGTAACATTCCTTCCTTCACAGTCTGGCACTAGTAGCACAGTTCACACACAGCTGAAGGTGTGTGTGTGTGCGTGTGTGTGCGTGTGCGTGTGCGTGTGTGCGTGTGTGTGTGTGTGTGTGTGTGTGTGTGTGTCAGCGTGTGTGTTGTGCGTGAGTGCCTGCGTGCATGTGTGCGTGTCTGCGTGTGTGTCTCTAGGTGCTTTTGCAGTTTTACCCAACAGATGGCTTTGTGTGAATGTGGTTTATTGGTGTTGATTATAAACCTGCTAGGTTGTGAAAATGGTTCTGATCCTCCGTAGCTCCATGCATAGTAAGTAGGAAGCTTATTAAACAAAACCAGCCATAATCCAATAGTTGACAATGGACTATAACCTCAGCATGAATACCAAAAGGAAACTATTACAATAACTTGGTTATAATGGCCAGTGATCTAATGGACTTTAACTATGATCATCGTGAGATAATAGGAACATTGTAGTGTGGGGGCGGTTAAAGGAAACCATCTCACTGGCCATGTTTTCACACACTTGCATGTCACCCAGAGGTGAAGGGGACATATAGGAGCTGGTCATTAAATCCTCATGTTCCGGCACTTTCCCCAGGTAGGATAGTTAATTACTCAGCGAATTCCTACTGCAGAGGACAGCGAGACAGAGACTTGTTAGGGGAGCCTCATTATTTCCAAAGCGCTGCACTATCCTCTCTCTAATGTAGTGCCAGTGTCAGCCAGGTCTGCGGTCATAAGGGCCTGTTTGGGGGCAGGACGGGACAGGTGGGGAGGGGGCCGGGGGCGGAGGGGCAGGGTGGGGTTGGGGGGGGTTTCATGCATTAATGAACAACAAGGTCGGAAGTACTCATCAGAGCCGGAGCTGGATTGGCTAACCACTAGCCTGGGCCAAGAAGAGCTAAAAATAGACTCTGATCTCCTGCCATGCTATGGTACTGTTATGATTAACAACAGACAGACAGACAGACAGACAGACAGACAGACAGACAGACAGACAGGCAGGCAGGCAGACAGACAGACAGACAGACAGGCAGACAGACAATGACTGACATGGCAGCACACATTATGACTCGGAAACACACTGTCATTGGCATGCTCTTAAAAGAGTTGAAAGAAAATGAAAAAAAGAGATTTACTGACAGATGATGGAGATGATTTAACCAAACGATTATTACAGTGCCGTTATTATTGGCTGTGTCTAAGTAGAATTTGGAAGGTTAGTTATACATCGGCGTGTATTCATGTAGATAATGATAATGTCATTTCTCGGATCGGTCTTGAATGTGGGAATCCCAGCTGCAGTCAAAGTCGATCATAAATCAGCCAGAGTGGTCCCCTGATAGATTCTAGTCTCTGCGTTGCTATGTTTGCTTTACCATGAGGGAAACGATTTCTCTCTGAACAATAACTCATAAATAAACCACCAGGTGATCTGTCCTCTATTTCTCCCCGGGTCAACAGCTTAAGCTCTATTAATTTCACATCTCCCCTCCATTCCTCTCCTCTGTCATGCCTTTATTCCTGTTTATTTAAGGTAATTACAGCACAGGGGAAACCTGTGTGCAGCTCTTTTCTGAGTCACTGGTTTACAAGACACTTATTTATGATGTACAGTAAAGCAGGAGAGAGAGAGGGGGGAGACAGAGAGAGAGAGAGAGAGAGAGAGAAAGAGAGAGAGAGAGAGAGAGAGAGAGAGAGAGAGAGAGAGAGAGAGAGAGAGAGAGAGAGAGACAGGGCTATACGGAATAATATGATGGATAGAGGAGAGAGTGGAGGGATCCGTGCAAAGCCTGCAGATGAGGGACCATGTGGTGGTATCACCACACCATCTACATACATAGAGGTATCATATTTCTAATGTTAAGAGCGTTTGCTCTGGCATATGTAGTTATGTTAATATGCAGTGTATTGTATTGTATGTCAAACAGTATGATTTGTGGGCCCTGTCCCACCGACAGGACACGAATGCCAATTCTGTTTACGAATCCATCTAGAGTCAACGGCATTGAACCCCAACCTCTGGTTTGTGTATGCCACTGGGCATGTTGTCCTTGGGATACGGTTGGGAATCGGTTGGCTCGGTTCTGAAGGTCAGCATCGGGGGCTATCGATCCCAGCGAATGGCCCATCGACGGCGGAGGCCAGCGCCCACCCTTCGATATGTCACCCAGGGCTCTCGCTGAGCCATGTCCGCCGGGGAGACTCTCGTCCTGCAGCTTTATGAAAATGGATAGGGAAATAATTACACACATCCAGTTTTTCTCCATTGTATACACACAAGAAATGGAACTAGGCGATGGTCATGTACCAACAGCAAGACTCCAGACTGCTAAACTCTAAGCGGATTTTTAAAAATGAATTTTAAATCACATTTTTGCAAAACACAAAGCACAAATTGCATCATTTAACACACTTTGTTCACCTGGAAAACACTGGCTTTCAAAGTGCCACACCATAATTACCATCTTACCTTGTTGTGGTGGAAAGACGGAGCAGCATGGAGAACAGAGAAGAAGAGGGAGAGCAGGAGGAGGAAGAGGAAGGCGAGCCAAACCGAGCCAATATTTCTAATGAAATCTGCACAACATGTACTCAATCATGGTCTAACAATGACCGAAGGCCAGGGAGAACATCGCAATGTACATGAGGTCCTCTGGCCTGATCAGGATCGAAGGAGAGAGACCTGTAGCTCTGTTTTATTTTACTGTATTACAGTAACAAATAAAAAATAGCTTTGTTACCTTTTTGTATTATTTTGCAGTATTTGTACTGATTTCATCATTACATACCCAGAAAGACAGTCTAAACATTTTCTTACAGTAGTGTTTTTCATGTTACTTATCAGTGCAATTACTGTGAGTTTTGCCAAAATAGTTTGTGTATTCTCAGAACTCTAACAATGTTGCATCAACTATAAGTTTACAGTAAGACTGTGGGAAGCTGGGTTGTGAGTTTAGCCCAATTGGAGCTCATTGGGTAGACAAATGTACATTGTATCCTATTCTGATACAATGAGTGTGTCAATGCAATATGTATATGATATATTACAGTATTGTATTACAATATGGCAATAGTCTTTATACTGTAGGTACCATACATTTGCAACCTATTTTGGGACCAAAAAAAAAGGAGAAAAAGGAAACAATTTTCTACATTTAAATATGGAATGGAATGGACTTTATTTGTCATTGCTACAGTACAGGTACCAAACAACGACATTTAGGAGGGGTGGCTCCCCTGGTGTTAGGAAAGGGAAAAAAAACACATTTTAGAAAAAGCATAGATGCATAAAATCACAAGAAGGTAAGGAGCTGGTTTACATCAATAAAGGCTATGTACACAATCCACTGTACTATACTGCACAGATAGTCAACTAGGGTTGTCATATTGCACAAAGAGTATTTTTTCACATTATTTTAAAGTGTCACAGTTTGCAGGCTTGAAAATGTACATGTTTGTGCCTCAGCACTAGCTGCCATACAATCCGTCCGGACTGTCCTGGGCCCAGAACTTAGGCCTTTTCTGTGTTCAGGGCCTTGACGGCCCTGTAATATGTAAGATCATAAGGACCATGAAGCCAAAACATATATAAACACTGTGTTGATGGTAGTGTTTTAAATTTAGCACACCCATGTTTAATTGATGCTCTGTAAGAGATATTCATACGATAGCTGTGTGTATTGTTTTTGGTGGAAAGAATCAGTTTTGAGAAGAGGTTTGGAGTTTTGACAAAAATGGTTAAACTCGGTTTTGTGTTTGTGTTGAGAAATTGAGCTATAGTTTCAGGAAACATCTTAAAACGATTGGTAAAAACTGTAATTAGCTGAGACCCTATGGAAGCCAGAGAGCCATCAATTATGTGGCGGTGACAGATAATGAAATAGCAGGAGTATTGATCAGCGGGAAGAAGAAGGAGGAGGAGGAGGGGGGGGGACCCTTAGGTGTGTCTGCGAGGGGAAAGCCCCACTAATACCAATATAATCACTGTAGCACACAGTCTTAGTCCACTGCCTCCTTCCAACCACAGGCCCTATGATATGGTGCATAGGAGTATCCAATGCAAGTATCACACCAGAGTAGGCTGGAGTGTTTCACAGTGTTGATACCATTCCTCATTCCATTCCATGCATTACAAAGAGCCCATCCTCCGATATCTTCCTCCACTGTACCACCCGAATGGAACGAATGTTCCAACCGAACCAATAGCCTACCATTCAAGTGCACAATGCACAGGTGGAACATTATTCTGTGTGTCCTCTATCATACATGCTTCCATAGAACGCTGTCTCATCCAGAATATGGGCCATTACAAAAGTGATGTATCGTATGTGCCCCTGCTGCTATTATTAGAAAGAAAGGCAAACATTTATTCGCACATTTCTCTCCTGAGACGGGATTCCATTTTGTGAGGCTCCGTCGGATCTAGCGGCCGTTCTTCACACCTGACTGGTCTGGTGTTCTCTGAGGGGCTCATCCATCCCCCGAGCATGTCTGCTTCACACGGCGTTAGAGCCACAGCACCTCATACAAGTGGATAGATTATCGATCCCATCTCCCTTCTCTGTGATTACCTTTGAAGGACAATCTTTAGGGAGAATTATTTCCATAAGAGAAAGCCCCCTAATGAATTTAGTTTGGTTCCGCTGAGGCCTTGCGTTCCATAGACTGTCTTCCAATACTCTATCTACGTCTTGGTCCCCCTGGTCATTACTGGGTGATTTATGGCGATGCAGCTAAGAGCTTTGGTCTTCACTCCTGGTCCTGGAGAGCTGCGGGGTGTGCAGGCGTATGTTGGGTAACTTTGACTCAAGGGGTGAGCTATGCCTTGAAAGCAGTACTCAAGTTGTAAAAGAAAATCAGGGGGGATGGTGGATTTGATCATATGGGGATAATTGTAGCATCCCCACAGCATCAGTGACTTCAGTGTCAGTGACTTGGTAAAAAAATGTCATTGCATGTGTGCGTGCCCCCTCGCCCACAGTATTTTACTCAATATGCGCATAACTAAATGTTCAAATAGCAGTAAATTAAGTTCATTGATAAAATGACATAAGGGATGGAAAGGGGGGGATGGCAGTTTTAGAAGGGGGATGATTTTGACTGTTTTTATTTCAGGGGAGATGCCATCCGTCCAATATGCAGACTTGAACTGTTCATACATAAAGGCAGTGACATTTTCTTTTCCACCCAGGCCGTACAGGTAGGCATCCCATTCTGAGAGGTTAGGTGGTCAGGGTTTGGTATTTACTGACACGTTCACCTTTCACCTATGACCTCTCCTACCTCGCCTGCCCTGATTGGATAAGGTAGCATGGCCAGGCTGATTGTTAGCCAATGTATTGACAGAGAACTTGGCTTTCATTGAAAGGTCACCAATCTAAAAGTGCTGTTTACAATTTGGTCGTTGTGTACTGATGGTGATGTCTTTATTTTCTCAGAACCCCATGGAAATGAGATTTCTCAGGGAATATCTTGCTCAGAAATGTCTCCTCTAACCGTGTGAGTTGATTTTGACATAGCTGGGCCCTACACTGGGGTGTCTAGTGTCTAGTGTCTAGACCAGTGTCTCTGGAGTTGAACCAGACACGATAGCTCTCTCAGCTCATTAAGGCACTGTTTTGCTCATTTTAGAAAATATGTAGTATGCCCAAGTATGCGTCCATGCTTGTTTGTGTGTGTGTGTGTGTGTGTGTGTGTGTGTGTGTGTGTGTGTTTCCATCCCTGTGTGTGTGTGTGTGTGTGTTTTCATCCCTGTGTGTGTGTGTGTGTGTGTATGTATGAGTGTGTGTGTGTGTGTGTGTGTGTGTGTGTGTGTGTGTTTGTGTGTGTGTGTGTGTGTGTGTGTGTGTGTTTCCATCCCTGTGTGTGTGTGTGTGTGTGTATGTATGAGTGTGTGTGTGTGTGTGTGTCTGTGTGTGTGTGTGTTTCCATTCCTGTGTGTGTGTGTGTGTGTGTGTGTCTGTGTCTGTGTGTGTGTGTTTGTGTGTTTCCATCCATGCCCTTGTATCTCAGTGTGTATGAGTGCATATGCCATGGTTGTCGTTTCCCCTTGAATACACATTGTGGTAGCTATCAGAGCAGACTCATCCAGCGAGCTCTCAGTCGTAATGACCCTAATGCTGGCCTAATTGCTTTGCCAGTGTGTAAATGTCAAGCACCATGCAAATACAAATGGCGTACTTGTGCTTGTTGCCTCAAGTGAAATGTAATGTGTAAATTAGTAGCATTGGGACAAGGGTTTGGAAGTAGTCCTCAGGAAGCGAGTATTCAAATAGCTATTGGCTGCGTATCACTGGCGCACGTTCTCCCTAGCACTCTCTGTAAGTGGATCTTTTGACATTCATGTCTATAACCAGTCAGACTGAAATGTAATCCGCCATGTTGCAGAGACATGCTTCCAGGGAGTCTTCACTTCCAGAGGATTGCTGGAGTACTGTATGATAGCCCCAGAGATTTAAACACGAAGCATGCTGTACCCTCTGCGGTGATATGGTATTCTAGAGGTGTATGGATAGTGGAAAGTAGTCTAAACCTCTATGGCCCTGGCGGTGTGCTTACCCTGCACCTGCAGGGCTGCTGGTTCAATCAGGGCTCCGGCTGTTCCCCTTCAGTGGGCTCAGTGTGTGGGTTGTTGATGTGAAAGATGGGGGTCTTTGACGCGACCGAAACACCCCACAGCGTTGGCTCAGCCTGCAGTGAGCACACAACCCCTGTCATCTCCTCTCCTCCAGAGAGAGAGAGAGAGCTCTTACGGAAAAGGTGGTGAATCATGAAAATTAATTTGCTTCAATCGTCCTAAGCCACGTTTTCTGACTTGGCCTCTCTCCAATCCTGAGAGCTTGTCGACACAACAGCTACTGAGGTGTGTACAGTGTGTGCTTGAGTGTGTGTGTGTGTGTGTGTGTGTGTGTGTGTGTGTGTGTGTCTTGGTGTGTGTATGGTTTTGCGTGGGTGCTTGTGTGTATTCACAATTCTTGTGCTAGTTCATTCTAAATCCAGGCAACTCATTTCCGCTGATGAAGTAACGCCGGATCTGCGAGTCAGACAACACTGTGTGCAGTGTTGCCAGATGGGATTGTTTTCCAGCCTAATCACAGTCTAAAAACCATCCAGTGTGATCATAAGTAGCCCAATCGGGCTGGAATAGTAGCCCAATCTGGCAACACTGACTGTGTGTATTCATTGACTTCCCACATCATGAAGATCTGTTAGAAGTGTGAAGTATTCAGTAGCACGAAATACTCTTGTTATTCTGTATCAGTCAAAGACATGCGGTTTCTCTAGCCACAAAACATTTTCTTCATCTGGTAGGAATAATGCAGAAACCACAGTAGATGTTCTAATGTTGTCCAGTGGGATGTATGTTACATCCAAGCTTGACCTGGAAACCAGTGGGCCAAGAGGCTTTGCTGTACTCTATCACACTTCTACTGCCCTTAGTGAAGACAGCCCCTCACACACTCCTCACCTCATTTATAGGGTGGGATGGGGAATGACACAGGGCTTTCCATTATGCCTCTTCTATTGAACCAACTACACACACACACACACACACACACACACACACACACACACACACACACACACAGACAGAAATAGAGAGAGAGAGAGAGAGAGAGAGAGAGAGAGAGAGAGAGAGAGAGAGAGAGAGAGAGAGAGAGAGAGAGAGAGAGAGAGATGCAGTACATACAGCCATGGCAGTAAGGTGCTGATTCAGAGGAGGATAGTTACACGTTTATGTCTGTCATATAAAAACAGGAGGAAGATTAATTTCAGCAGTTTTAAAACTAGGTCCTAGTGATCCTGGTATAAAGCATGTCCACTGCAGCCCAGTGAAGTCCTCTACACACCACTGGTTTCCAGCTCTGGTCCTGGACAGCCACATGGGGGGGGCAGGCTTTTGTTCCAGACCAGCACTAAAACGACCAATGGCAGTGTGCTTTGTTGAACCAGAAGTGTGCTAGGCTAAAACAGCAGACCAGACAACCTATTGTCTTCAGGATCAACGTTTGTATGCTGATAACTAGGCTCAGACAGAATCATTTTTAAACGACTTTTTATGAAACATAACATGCTTGAGGAATTAATCAAAATCCAACCAAACCGAAGTCTTTATTGATTTGATCGGCAGAGAATGCTGTCGGCTTATTGATAAGAAAACCTCACCACAGAGTCTTTCTGGGCATTTTGATAACAGCGATTATCCGGAAAAAAAAACAGGGTCTCTGCATAGAGCATCCATCCACATTTAGACAATCTGATGCTGTGACTTCAGCATACGCAGTGACTCATATCATGTCCAGATCAGACATGAGATAACCTATCTCTCTCTGTGCAGTTGTTCATCACAGGGCTGTGTTGCTGTGTGTGTGTGTGTGTGTGTGTGTGTGTGTTTGTTTGTGTCTCTGTATCTCATTTCTGCTGATGGCTGCTGTGTGGACCATTGTGGACCATTCAGAAGTTCCATTCAGTAGCAGATTGTGTGATTGTGATTGTGATTGTGATTGTGTGATTGTGTGCATTACTCTTGTCCATCATGTACTCCAATGATAGTGTGTGATACAGTCCGCTCTGTCAGCATTCCTGCATGCCATCTCACAAATGTCCCATTTACGTCAATGCAAGTTTTACACATGTCAAAGTTAGGCGCACAGATCATGAGTTAGATTCCATCATCTAAATATAAACCGTTTGTGTTCTATACCATTAGGTGATGACCCGTCACACAGCTGCAATTTAATTTTATTATTTTTTTAAAAAGCAGCTAAATTATAATTCATATTGTTGTTGTTTTTTTTAAAGTGATTTTTTCGGAGTGGGGCAGTCCCACTCATATTTTTCTTTTTGAGATAGAGACAGTAGAGATTTGACAGGAAGGATGGGTGAGAGAGAGAGAAGGGTTGACATGCGGGATATGTCCGCGGCCGGAGTCAAACCGAGAACCCTGCGTTTACGTGGTCGCCACCAAGCGCCCCCCCTATTATTAATATTGTTAATGCATCGTTGCATCATCATAGTTATTTAATCATTAGGCTACAACTGAATATGCTTTGTAGGTTTTAGGTCAAACATGGCCAAGCAGCATCTTTCAGAATTTGGAAATGTAGCATCATATTTCTCATACGTTTGATGTGTATCCATGGAAGCTGGATATTCATACAGTCGCTACACTTTGACACTTGGTTGTTTGTCAGTTTTTTGTGCATCTAAAACAAGCCAGAGGCTGCCTACTGTTATGGATGGACCACTTGGGGTTTCCAATCGCAGGGTCCATTTTTGAGATGATTTTGAGAGTATTGGGTCATCCTTTGATTCATTTGTCTTGTTTATTAACAACACAAGCTTGGCATTCACACAAATCCTCTATTGCACAGCATAGCGTTATCCACTTGGGTCTGCTGGTATAGCGATCCTGTAGTAGATGGACATGGTGCTTAATTGTGTTCCAACAGGCCCAGCTCTCGTCCTCTGGGAGGGTACACTGGGTTTCCTGAGCACGAGGAGGAACAGTGAGAAATGGCTCTGTGAAGCATTGTGAAGCACTGTGGAGCACTGTGGAGCACTGTGGAGCACTGTGAAGCACTGTGGAGCACTGTGAAGCACTGTGAAGCACAGAGAAGCACTGTGAAGCACTGTGGAGCACGGAGAAACACTGTGGAGCACTGTGGAGCACTGTGAAGCACGGAGAAACACTGTGGAGCACTGTGAAGCACAGAGAAGCACTGTGGAGCACAGAGAAGCACTGTGGAGCACTGTGGAGCACTGTGGAGCACTGTGGAGCACTGTGAAGCACAGAGAAGCACTGTGGAGCACAGAGAAGCACTGTGGAGCACTGTGGAGCACTGTGGAGCACTGTGGAGCACTGTGAAGCACAGAGAAGCACTGTGGAGCACAGAGCCATTTCTCATTGTTCATCCTCGTGCTCCTCAGGAGGCCCAGTGTGCCCTCCCACTGGAGAAGGAAACTGGCCTATCAGAGGCTCTGTTATCTGAGAAGATCTGGTCCATTTTTCACAATATGACGACACAGATTTCACAGGTTATTTCACATGCAGTATATGTTGACTGTACAGTACATCCCTATTCAGCAGCCTCAGTTGCCCCGTGTATATCCCTCACCTATCATGTCCCTTATTTTCAGCTCCCAGATTACCGGTATGCTTTTTGCCGTTGACATCAAAAACTCTCTTTCTCAAGTTTTGTGCAGTCTCTCTCTCTCTCTTCCTTACTCTCTCCGTGTCTCTTCCTCTCCCTCTTCCTCCGATTTGTCGCTCCAGTTTTTGTCAGACACACATTTGGTTAGCGCTTGTTAAGTAAAATCAAAGTTATTTGTATAATTCTCTGTATACATAGTCAAAACTGTCCAGTATTTTCATCTGAATGTGCTCTTGTGGTAACGTTGTTTGTCAGTTTCGTTCACACTCGACTGAGTAAGAATGGTAAAGCCCACGGGCCTTAAAGGTTGGCCAGCCAAACTCTAAGGGAACCTAAATTCCCTGCACAGATAACAACTACAGTTTTAAGAAACAGAATCACATTCCCTGTTTTACAGTTCTAGAGATGACACAGACTTGGTGAGCTGGTTTTTCATCCTGTTCTTGATTTGTTTCTTCTTTCTTACAGTTTTTCTCCATTTCATATATACAGTACCAGTCAACAGTTTGGACACACCTTCTCATTGAATGGTTTTCTTTATTTTTTTATATTTTTCTACATTGTAGATTAATACTGAAGAAATAAAAAAAAATGTATTCTTCAAAGTAGCCACCTTTAGCTTTGATGACAGCTTTGGCATTCTCTCAATCAGCTTGGTGTGTGTGTGTGTGTGTGTGTGTGTGTGTGTGTGTGTGTGTGTGTGTGTGTGTGTGTGTGTGTGTGTGTGTGTGTGTGTGTGTGTCAGTAGAAAAGGAAACCTTGAACACCACCCGGCATTCTCTTCTCTAGAATGCGTGGGAGAAAACCACTAAAAAAGCAAAAGGTGGCTTCAGTCATCGGACTTAACTGTTTGCACAATGTTTGTTATGTAAAGTTTAGTTATTTTAGGTCAGTGCTAGATGGGTGGAGAAAGAGGAGAGAGAAAGAGAGAGAGGGAGGAGAAAGAGAGAGGGGGGGAGAGAGGTTAGAGAGAGATTGTCTGGATACACACTACACACTGTCAGTTGTACTCTATCCCAACAATTCTCTGGGGAGAATTTGATTCTACAAACTGTCCAACTCTCTCTGGATAGACAAAACTTTGCTAGACACTTTGATGCGGATGTCTCTGTGTCAGTTTTTTATGTAAGTGCTGGTACGTGTGTATATGCACTTTTGTGTGTTTATGACTGTATGTTTTGTGTGTGTGTATGTGTGTGTGTGTGTGTGTGTGTGTGTGTGTGTGTGTGTGTATGTGTGTGAGTGAAGCGACCACGGCTGTGCTGCCGAAATGTTTTTGAGATGAGTTTGTCAGCTTGTTAGAGAGAGCAGACGGCTTCCCCCCTGACGAGAGATGATTGTCCCATCTAGCGGAGATCTGTGTTACCTGACACCAATCTGGCCCCAATTTACAGATCAACACCAGAGCAGTGGCCAGTGTCTGACACACACAGGGCTTAGTTTGTCGATACAGTATATGTTTGACATCCCTGATAAATATCCTGGGCATCTATGAGTGGCCATAATGTAGAGGCATGCAAATTGCAAGCTTTGTTGTGGACACGTCATGGTCAGTTTTTTGTGTGTTTTTAAAGAGAGAAGCCAAAAACATGAAAATAAATTGTCCTCATCTTATTTCTTCTGTGATACCGTACGTTTTTAGCATCTTAAAACATAATTCCCTCTGCATCGCAGTCTCAGTGTGTGGCAGCCTCAGTTGACCCTTGCTCTTTGAACTTTGACCCTGGTGGTTTGGCAGTGTGCTCTGTGCCTCGGTCAGGAGCCCTGGGCCACCGTCTGTCTCACTGTTGAATCATTTATCAGCCTTGTCCTCGAGCAGCCTGCCTGCAGTGTAGAACACCACAGTCTGAAGGAAATAGAGGAAATGAACTCTCTGATCTCTGTTTGAACCGTTGAATGAGACTTGAATGATTTATTATTGAAACAGTAAGCATTTGCACTATTTTATGTTGTGCCTATGTCCCTATGCTTATTTGGATGATCTGTATGTGGTTTATTAAGTCCCATTGAGATGGATAACTAGTACTGTGTTAGTCCTATTGTGATGGATAACTCTAGAACGTGGTTGATTAGTCCTATTGTGATGATTCACTCTAGTATGTGGTTGAGTTAGTTCTATTGTGATGGATAACTCTAGTATGTGGTTGAGTTAGTTCTATTGTGATAGATAACTCTAGTATGTGGTTGAGTTAGTTCTATTGTCAGGGATAACTCTAGTATATGGTTGAGTTAGTTCTAGTGTCAGGGATAACTCTAGTATGTGGTTGAGTTAGTTCTATTGTGATAGATAACTCTAGTATGTGGTTGAGTTAGTTCTATTGTGATAGATAACTCTAGTATGTGGTTGAGTTAGTTCTATTGTGATGGATAACTCTAGTATGTGGTTGAGTTAGTTCTATTGTGATAGATAACTCTAGTATGTGGTTGAGTTAGTTCTATTGTGATAGATAACTCTAGTATGTGGTTGAGTTAGTTCTATTGTCAGGGATAACTCTAGTATATGGTTGAGTTAGTTCTAGTGTCAGGGATAACTCTAGTATGTGGTTGAGTTAGTTCTAGTGTGAGGGATAACTCTAGTATGTGGTTGAGTTAGTTCTATTGTGATAGATAACTCTAGTATGTGGTTGAGTTAGTTCTATTGTGATAGATAACTCTAGAACGTGGTTGAGTTAGTTCTAGTGTCAGGGATAACTCTAGTATGTGGTTGAGTTAGTTCTATTGTCATGGATAACTCTAGTATGTGGTTGAGTTAGTTCTATTGTGATGGATAACTCTAGTATGTGGTTGAGTTAGTTCTATTGTGATAGATAACTCTAGTATGTGGTTGAGTTAGTTCTATTGTGATAGATAACTCTAGTATGTGGTTGAGTTAGTTCTATTGTGATAGATAACTCTAGAACGTGGTTGATTAGTCCTATTGTGATGATTCACTCTAGTATGTGGTTGAGTTAGTTCTATTGTCAGGGATAACTGTAGTATGTACTGGGGAGATTTTACTGGTAGATTTTACTGGTATCCCTCTCACTGCTCTTGCTGCAGTGGAGTCTCTGGTACACTGTATGTGTATGTGTATGTGTATGTGTATGTGTATGTGTATGTGTGTGTGTGTGTGTGTGTGTGTGTGTGTGTGTGTGTGTGTGTGTGCGTGCCTGTGCGTGTGTGTGTGCCTGTGCGTGTGCGTGTGCGTGTGTGTGTGTGTGCGTGTGCGTGCCTGTACGTGTACGTGTGCGTGTGCGTGTATGTGTGTGTGCGTGCCTGTACGTGTACGTGTGCGTGTGCGTGTATGTGTGTGCGTGTCTGTATCAGCAGGGCACTGGGTAGGTGTTAAAAATCTAAACACAGCTAACAGGTCACTATGCCTGGGGATGCGCTATCGAAGGCTTAAGTGCTTCTGGTTCACCAAACACTTTAAAAGCGTCAGTGCTTTTTGTCACCCACTAACCAAAAATAGATATATCCATGATGGACTGTATGGAAAGGCAGAGGGAAGAGCAGGAAGACCACACAAGAAACAAGACTTAGTATGTTTGTACAAGACATACTCAAACAGTTAAATACCTCCATTTTGAATAATATGGAATAGTCTTATTCCTCACAATACTGAATTTGAGTGGCAAAAACTAGAGGGTGTGCCCTATTAGTGCCCCTCCAATGGTCTAAACTTGACCATGTGCCCCTCTAGTTTTCAACACAGTTGAAAAACGTCACTCTAAAGTGCCCACAAACTAAAAGCGAAAATGAGAGGACGTGCCCTACTGGTGCCCTACTGGTGCCCCTCCAATGGTCTAAACTTGACCATGTGCCCCCATAGTTGAAAACATCACGTGATCTACTGGGATTTTCTCGCACAGCCATCTCTAGTATTTACAGAGAATGGTCAGAAAAAGACAAAAATATTCTCAGTTCTCTGGGTGAAAATGGTGGTGGTGGTGTAATGGTGTGGGGGATATTTTCTTGGCACAAATCTGCAGCAATTGTGTGATGCTAGAATGTCAATATGGACCAAAATCTCGGAGGAATGTTTCCAACACCTTGTTGAATTTATGCCACGAAGAATTAAGGCAGTTCTGAAGGCAAAAGAGGGGGTCCAACCCAGTAATAGCAAGGTGTACCGGTGCAAGGGGCTGGTGAGTGTATGTTAGTGCAAATAACTAATTTGACTACTATTGATTTGATAAAGATGTATCATTTATATAAAATGCCTTAATGTCGAGCCCTGCTATAAGTGTTCTCCAGTGCCTTTTGTTCACTATAAGGTGGTGGTAAGTTGAAGTTTGTGGTGTCGCAGCAAAAAAAAGCATACATTTTTCCAGCGCGCTGCGCACGCGTTTCATTACCCATCTGGGCTAAGCCCCGGATCTCCTACAATCCTAAATCCGCCCCTGGCCTAGACTACATAATGTTAATATTAATCAAGGATGAGGACTATTTCACCATACATGACGCATCATAGCTTTTTGCTCACTGATGGGGTCCCATGTTGTGCAGTATGTGCCCTTTTTTTCTTTTCGCCCCTGCCCTTCAAACAGCCTGAGTCCGCCACTGGCTGGGGACACCTGGGAAGGGGAGAGGGTTAACTGGTGATGGCAAGCTTGAAGAGGTGGGTTTTGAGGGCCAGTTTAAATGTCGGGAGGGTGTTGGCCTGTCTGATGTGGTTGGGGAGGGCGTTCCAGAGGGACGGGGCTGCGGCTGAAAAGGCCCTATCACCCCAGGTCCGGAGCTTGGTCCTGGTGGTCTTGAGGGTGGTTTGGTCGTCAGACCTGAGGCAATGGGAGGGGGTGTGGAAGGGGACGAGGTCGGCAAGGTAGGAGGGGGCCAGATTGTTGATGGCTTTGTAAGTGGTGATGGCACCATAGTGCCATCCCTGATGGTGCCATCCCTCAGGCATTCTATCTAACTCTGATAGATTAATACAAACATCATTTTAAATATCGGTAGTTATCTCTCTTCTCAGACTGTAAAACTGGTTTTAATATGAAATTCAGAGGAGAACTGAAATGAGCTTTTCTGCTACTGCAACCAATGAGTCAGTGGATGGCATTGGATGAAATAGCTAGCAGCTGAAATAGCTGGGAGATTGATGATTCACTTGCTTAGTCAAAAGTATTGATTGTAAAGTCGCTTTGGAATAAGGCATCTGCTAAATGCCCAAAAAGTAAAAAAAGTAAATGTAAAGCTAGACATATATTTAGACCTCAAGAGGCATATCCATCTAGAAACATGCATGAATAGCTTCAAAAGGATTCCCAAGGCTACCATAAGAACTCTGCTACGGACATCATTAGGTGAGCCTTGTTAAAATCAGATTTGCTTGTCAAGGATGAACGCTTCAAATGAAAACAGTGGAGCATTATTAAGCATTGCGCAAGCATGTCCACTCTTTTTAGCATGAATAATAATATTGTGTGCTTTGATCAACTAGCTCATCATGCTGTTGTAGTAGAAGGTCAGTCTTCTAATTCTAAATATTCGTATTTCTTACTCTCTATTTTCAAGGTGTATCATTACAGATCCTTGTAATGAATGTGTTTTTTATGTATTTACTGATATGTATATACTGTATATTAGGGATGTGCATAACTCAACATTTTCATGGTCGAAAAATCGGTGGGTGGTATGAACGAATAATCATTTTTTAGATGTGAGCCGACATTCACAAAGGCAGCTATCACAAAAAAGAATTTGTGAAAAAGTTAAACATTTTATTTATTCTGGTATTAATCCTCATGAATTTCTTCTTCTGAATACTTAAATTAGGCTAACATACCAATAATGCAGAACAGAAAACAGACATGCCACTAATACTCTGCGCACACATTAGAACAGTACCCACATTTTGTATAGCCAATTCAAATTAAAGCTGCAACAAATGTTAACGGACCAAATGTTAAAAATCGACTTTGACCCTCGGGAACGAATAATCGATTCTTCTGTCCCTAGTTATACTGTATACTATAGTCATATAAACATAAGTGAATATTCCTTATAATATATATACAAAACTACTGTACATAGTAATGTTTAACAAACTATTTGAGATAACACAAAACCAGTGTATAAGCACGGCTAATCAAGTGTTACCGTGCTGTGGTTCAAACATTTGATTTGGAACGTATCAGGAATGAGCTTGGAATCATCCAGCGTTCCCCAGCTGGTTACAGATCCTAGGATTACTGGATTGTTTCTGTCAAAACAAAGAGCTTTTGCCAAAGCAAGAAATGTGTTGCTTTATAATCACTTACTTTGCGATGGAGTCAGCCACTGCTGGAGCCAGGCGGGGAGGACAGGGATGTGACTGTCCTCTACCCTTGACATCTGTCCACCACATCATCTGAACAGTTTGATCTGTTCATATGTCTGCCAAACGCTTCATTATTTGCATCGTCAAAACCTGCGACACCTGTGATGATGGAAGAGAAAGCTGTTTTTAAGTCCTGTACATCTGTCCTCTTCTTTAGTTTCAATAACCAAAACAATTACAAACCTTTTCTTCCATTAGAGAAAGATACTTGTGTAAACATCAACACAAGCTATGCTTTTCTTAGTCTGGCACTGTGGTCAATTAAAATGATGGTAGTCACACACACACACACACACACACACGTGTGCGCACACATGCGAGCACACATGTGCAAACACACACACACACACACACACACACACACACACACACACACAGCACCTGTCTCCTCTCCTCCCTTCAGTTTGGTAATCAGCTAGGTTCACTGAAGCCCCCATTGTCTGCCCCAGTGTTGACGTGACTCTTATACATATGAGAGCAGGTTTGCGTTGCCAATGCAGCTCAGCTTCCTGGAGGTTGACCTTTTTCCATGGATTAATAGGCTTTATGCCGGCAGCATTAATAAACAATTTCTTAGTTTTCCTCTCCTTGGTAGTAAACAATCACTCTGCATATTAATCTAGACCCCCTCCTTACAGCCCCCTCTCACCTACTTCCAGACAGCATCTGTAAACAGTGCTGCACTTGGGGGTATCAAAATCCCTCTGCTCTGCTCACTGTCTCCTTTCCTCAGTCTGTCTTTGCTCTTTTTTTTTAATCTAAGTCTCTCATTCTCTCCATCTGTCTCTCTTCATTTGTTTCTCTTGATCGTCTTTTTTCCGGTTATTCCTTTTTGTGCTTCCCTTTTCAGCTGCCTCTCCCTCAATAAGTCTCTCTCTCTCTCTCTCTCTTTCTTTCTCTCTCCCTCTCTCTTTTTTTACCTCTCACTTTCTCTTTCTCTCTCTTTCTCCTTCTTTCTTGCTTTATCTCTCTCTCTCTCTCTCTCATTCTCTCTTGCTTGCTCTCTCTCTCTCTCACACACACACACACACACACACACACACACACACACACACACACACAGACAGACACACACACACACACACACACAGAGACAGACACATGTACACACGCACACAAACACACACACACACACACACACACACACACACATACGAACACACATACACACACACACACACACACACACACTCTCTCTCTGTGTGTCAGTGGTGAGGTGAGTGGAGTGATTATGTGGGTCTGAGCAGTGCTAGCCCCCTCTGTGTCTGTGGCCAAGGTCAATTATGGCCTCCCATTTAGAGCGTGGCCAATCAGGGGCCAGGGAGCCACTGATGTGGAGAGGCAGGCAGGGGGATTGAGAGGGGAGAAAATCAACCGTTGTGTGCCTCAAAAAGTGATTCGATTTGCCACCAGTGTGGAGGTGTTCCCTGTCCTCATATCCCTTCCCCAATGTCACCCACCCTCCTTTTTTCCCAAAAATTTCCCCTGCATTTAGATTGCAGCTAGCAGCATACAAGACTGCACAATGTTATTTCATTTCTCTATTGAAGTTCTAGAGTTACCAGCCTAATTATTCGCAGTGCCATTATCACCTGAATACATTCGGAAGGCCTACCTGTATCTCTTTGCATCTCTCAGCATGTCTCTTTGAAGTGAATGTCATTTATTGACATTTGAGTTAGAGAGTTCCATTCAAAAAGATGCAAACAAACAAAAAACAAAAAACAAACAAAAAAATGTTTCGCTTGTCTCCAGTGGGCCTTGTTGTTCTGTACGCATCCAATTGGAATGACCGGTCCCTTTCAATAGCATATTGCTACCCCGGAGCTCTTCACTGTTGCCATGGAAACCAAGTGCAAAGGTATGTGTCATGTTCTGGGGGCCGGAAGAAAAAGAGAGAGAGAGAGAGAGAGAGAGAGAGAGAGAGAGAGAGAGAGAGAGAGAGAGAGAGAGAGACAGAGAGAGAGAGAGAGAAAAAAGAAAGACAGCGCAGCGGCAGCAGCAGCAGCAGACAGCTGGGAACAGGGTTGTCTCTCCTTAATAAAGTTTGCAAGCTGCAGATCAAAGCAGGAGACAGCCCCTGACACTGTTGTCATCTCATTTACAGGGTGGGATGGGAAATTAAACAGCGCTTTCCATTACGCCTCTCTTATGCCTACACACACACACACACACACACACGCACACACACGCACGCACACACGCACACATGCACGCACACACTCTCGTCTTTAGCAATCTACTGTACTGGGAGAGCCTCCATATCACACCTCTTCAGCTGGTAGAAACAAGGTACTGTAGTGCTGGTCTTCACTGGTATGTTGTATGTTGCTTCTCAACGTGGCCACTGATCCTCACTGTATCATTTCATCATATTGTATTCACATGCATTATGGTCAGCAATATTTAATATCGTCATAGCATAGTTAGCTGTAGGTTAAACATTTTCTTCCACAAGGACAAGTCAACAAAAGAAGGACCCTGGTCACAGCTTTGATCTGAAGACATCCCTTCTTCAATGAGATGAAGCCTATGTTTGAAACTGTCTGTCATTGTTCATGTTCACAGTACAATCATAAAAAAAAAAGAAGACAAGACGGGGGAAAAAAAGAAAATAACAAAAAAGCATGAAGCTTTCAATTGGCACTTGATGCACGGAACAAACAACAATGTGTCTTGAAGAGCCACTCTTGTGGCTGCTCTGAGTCATCTTCAAACCACAATGATTATGGGGGACTGACAGAATTTCCTCCAAGAGTGTACTGTATTCTCTTTCTGCGTGCCAGTTATTCAACAAAAGTGCTCCCGCTCCTGCTATTTAGAAACCGACGGCGGCTAATTTCCATATTTCTCAGAAAGCTCTGTGATTAGTCCTGATTACGCCGTGTGCGTCAGGTTGTGCGATGGCTCTGACGATCTCAGGCTTGTTGGAGAGTATGGTATGAGTAATCAGCGCTCGGCTCAACGTGGCCCACCGCATAAAAATTATCTGACTAATTACAGAAGCCAGCCATCCAGAAATACATCCACCTCACCTGACCAGAGCAAGAGTGTCATTAATTACCTAATTGAAGAAGTGCCATTAATGACCTAATGGAAGTGACTCAGAGAGCCATGAATGTAAAACGTTTTGGCAACTAATCGGCCCAAAAACGGAGTTCGGCTGGGTTCTGAGAGCATCAACAATGATGTAACAACATGTTAGGAGAACAAAGGTGTGTTCTTTCTGTTAGTGAAGCCATCTGTCCGAGAGAGACGCTTGCCTGCCAGGAACACCTGTTGTACTTCATGGATGGCACAATCACTGCAATGTAACCCAAGCCCTTCACCCTGTGTTGACTTCCAGGCTTGTGGTAACTCTTGTGCAGCATATGATTTGATTGTATTACCTGACTAAATATAGGTTAAATCAACATTTTCCAGCAACAGCTCCTACCATTAGCTAACCTTCTTTCATAAGCGTGTTTCTGTTGAGCCCTGCCTTGACTGTACAGCGTGTCCCTTCCCGTGCCCCTGCCTCTGCCCCTGGAGATAGGAGGAGATAGGAGGAGACAGGAGTGCCTCTCTGACATCCTGTACATAAAAAGCAGCCCTTTAATAAACGCTGGCTGCTGACACACCATAACTCTGAGACACACGCCACCCAATGAATGATAATGGGGTTTAGCCCCATGCCGTTCAGAGGGAATGCTCGTATTTATTTGATATTAATTATGCCTGCGAGCCTCATACTCTGGTCTACATCTTTTTAGGGCTGTTTTTATAGCATCAGTCTCCCACCAGGAGCATGTCAATGATGTTCTACACAGCCCACGTCGGCTATTATTCTATCGAGATTAATAGAACAGTTGCTAATCCTTCTGTTTTAGCGTTGTTGTTTTTCCTAGAGAGAAAATGAATTCCCAAGTGTGTTCAAAATCACTATATGTCAAAGTGCAGGATTATGCAACACATCACCTCCTTTTTTTTTTCTCCTCCGTTTACTTTGCCTCAAAACATTGATTGAGAGAGACTGCATTGAATGCATTAATAAAAGCTTGGAAACATTGCAATTAGCTGCCAGTATAGATATGTAGTTACGCTGTAATAACATATTTGTATTTATTTATAAAAAAGCGTAATTCGATGAAGAATTATGAATACTCATTGAATAGATAGTTTGCATAGGGCTACTTTCTATCCAACTGAGCAGGATTTGTGGTGGTGGTGGTGGTGGTGGTGGTGGTGGTGGTGGTGGTGGTGGTGGTGGTGGTGGTGGTGGTGGTATATATGTACTAAGTCAACAGGATCCTTTAGAATCAAGGGTACCGAGAAGCTCTCTCAATACAGCTGCCTGCCTCACCTAATGCAGTCTCATCTGATGCAACCTTTCATTACATTCAACCAAAGTGTCACTTAGTTTCTCTCTGTCTCCAACCCCCCCCCCCCCTCCAGCTGAATACTGACTGGTTGTTAAGCTCAGACACAATAATTGAACACAGCGCTAATAACCACTATTACTCTGTGACGGGTGCCGGAGAACTAACCGTTTACCCCATAAATAACCCGCAAGGGTAACATACGCTCCAACACTCAAAGGGGATGGCTATGTCATATTACCCTGCATGTCAAGTCCTAAACGCCCAGGGAGTGAACATATCAGAGGGAAATGGGGTTTTAAGATGGGTCTATTTTTTAGGGATTAAGTGATTGCTATTAATACAAGCTAAGTCTAAGTCTACACTAAGACGCAATGCACCTGACGAATGATAACAACCTGACAACCTCTTTAATTACATTCATTTGTTTCTTTTTTTAACAGCCACATGTCTGATTACACTACTTATGGAGAGAGCCAGAGAGATTACCCTGGTGATTATAGGAACCCATGATGACTGTCTTTTCAGAGGAACATTGTGTCCCTGGCACATGTCTGAAGATGTGATTTCTCCAGTGTGTTTTGTTCAAATCATCACTGCTGTTCTGGTATGGTTGGAGTGATGTAAATTAAACAACTGTATATAGTTAAAATTGACCTAGTCAATAATCAGATCAGACATCATGGATTACTTTAGGGGGGGGGGGCTCAGATAATTTTATTGAAGTATTCCAACTGGTCCTTGGTGGTGGTGTTCTGGACAGGCCCTGGGTGAGCTGAACTTCTCCAAACAGAAGTGCTTAGACCTTCTGACTCTGAGCCTGCTTTGATTAATACACCCGATCGAAAACGCTTTATTTTTAGCCACACAGGGCGGACAATTTGGGAAAGCTCTTCATTACCCCTCCTGTTCTCCTCAGCTTACAGAGATGAATAGTGCGAAGCAGACGGAGATGTGGGGCTCCAATGCTGTTCATTTGTCTTTGCGATAGGAGGGAGTGAGAGATGGTGAGGTCATTGGATTAGTTTAAAAGTTATTTTCACAACTAAAACGTAAACATTTTGAAAAAACACTTTATTTTCTGCATCAGAGGCCTCCTACAACAACATTTGAAAGGTGAAAAAAAATAATTCTATACCTGGGTCTTACAGGGTTTTAAACAAGCAAATATTGATGTTAGAGAACTTTTCCTGTTCGTCACATTATTCGACACATTATAACACGTCATTCTCATAGGTATTGATACAAATGGAAGAATCGTATGTGTCACATTATAACTGTGGATTCACATCACAATAAGTCGCCACATAGAGGCCGGAGAACAGTCATTTTCAATGTATGTTGACGTCCAGTGATCTGGTATAGTTATATAGTACTAGATATAGTATACATAGACATAGTACATAGTTGCAACACCATATTGTTCAACATGTATTGTCTTCACTGACCTACAGTCAAGCAAAGGCATTGCACAAGACTTGGGCAGTCGGGGTCACAGCCTATTGATGTGTTTGGGTAGGAACACAAGAGTCATCTAATTGACTGAAGCAGGGTGCTTTGACCTGGAGTCAAGGTCAAGCTGAAGAGAGTGAGTGTGGCAGTTTTGTCAGAGCAAGCGATTATGCTGTACCACCACCAGCACACTTAAATCAGACATGATTATAGCAAGTTTGACTGTGCTTTAGATTTTACCTCACCGCACTGCAGTGCTTGTCCTTCTCAAGACAGGTGGAAATATGGGGTCCTCTTTACCTGGCTAGACACTTTCTATACCTCCCCCAACATTCATCTGTGCAGTATACCTGCTAACATGAAACAAATGTGCGATTAGTCTTTGTGACCTCTGTTTTACATGATCAAAGCATGAATTATCAATGTGATGCAGTTGCAGGATGTCTGTGCGTGCGCGCGTGCGTGAGACTTGAGAGAGAGCTCGATGGTCTAAATGTCTTTTGTCTGTCCCTGCAGGAACTCTTCACGGCAGAATGCAAGTTCAAAGAGTCGGTGTTTGAAAACTACTACGTGATCTACTCGTCCATGCTGTACAGGCAACAGGAGTCAGGGAGAGCTTGGTTCCTCGGGCTCAATAAAGAGGGCCAACCCATGAAAGGGAATCGAGTGAAGAAAACCAAACCAGCTGCTCACTTCCTGCCCAAGCCATTAGAAGGTACAGTACAACAACCGCTTACCGCATCTGCCCAGGTCTATCATGACATCAGGGGAGGGCCGGTGGAGGGAGTGTTCGTGTTTGATACCATTCCTCATTCCATGCCATGCATGACAATGAGCCCCTCCTCCGATCTCTGCCTCCACAAGTCTCTCCACTGCATGACATCATCAGTGTACGTGTCACAGCGTACCTGGAACGATTACGTTCATAGAACAGAGCAGCTTTCAGGGAGTAGCATAAGCCGTCCTTGACTTGCAAACAAGGCAATGGAACTCAGACAGAAAGAGAAGGCATATACGAAATATTTTTCATTTTTAAAAATGATTTTTTGTTTTTCCTGGCTAAGAACAATTCACTTACTCTTATTTGCGCCTGTACGTTTCCGTTTTTTTTACCACTGCATATTCCATATGAATCCAGAAAGTAGACAAACCAATCCTACATGCGTTCGTCACATTTAACCAGCACCAAAGTCATATCAAACGCCTTTCTATCCACGTAGGAGACACCTGCGGCCAAGTAACAGTCATACACACATTCAAGTCAACGTGCCTGTACTGTAGGTTCCCTAGCACCACATGTCAACCTCTCCAGCCCTCTGATTGGCCGACCCCCCCCCCCGGGCAGGAGCCTGTCACGCCTGTGTCTTGAGCCAGAACATGTCTATCCCCGTCACTGCTAATCCCACCCTGAGTAACGGCCACCCGCGTGAACGATGATTATCTCCTTCCTGACAAGCCATTTATATTTATCTGCAGATCCATAATTCACCGAGCGCGCCATAGCATACAGGCGATGGGACAGCCCTGTCCGTGTGGCCGTGAAATGCTTTTTGCTTTATGGTGTGCCTACAGATGCCTGCATCCCTCCTCTCCTCTTTTCCCTGGCTGATTTGTGTCCATTATTTAAACATGGAATCAGCCGGAAGCACGCTACGGTGACAATGACACAGCTGCAGTGCAGGGACTTTAAAGTGCTGGATAATGGGACTGTTTCTGCGGCACATTTGTACAGAGGCAGTGTGGTTTTATTCAGATAGCGTCCTTAGAGAGGAACACAGAGCTCGGCTGGCACTGGCAGCAGCCACGGGCTAAAGAATGTGTCAGACACTTCTCTCTGGAAATTGTCTCCCTTCTGTCTTTGGGGTCGGTGGGGGGGGGCGGGGGGGGGGGGGGGGGGGGCGATTGGAAAACATTTCCAAAATAAATCCTCTGTTTTCAGCATTAACGCAATTTCAACATGATTAAATCATCCACTCTGGTCGTTAGCGAAAGGGGAACTGTGTGTATTGCTATAGAGGCCGCTGATCTTAGAGAGGAGAGAAAAGAGCTTTATTGTGGCTGTGACTAACATCGTCTTTTTCTCTCTCTCTTTTCTCTCCCTCACCCCCTCCCCTCTCTCTTCCCTTTCTCTCACTCACCCCCTCCCCTCTCTCGTCTTCTCTCCCTCACCCCCTCCCCTCTCCCAACTCTTTCTCTCCCTCACCCCCTGCCCTCTCTCTCCCCTTTCTCTCCTTCACTGTCCTCTCTCTCTCCCCTTTCCCGCCCTCACCCCCTCCCCTCTCTCTTCCCTTTCTCGCCCCTCACCCCCTCCCCTCTCTCGTCTCCTCTCGCCCTCACCCCCTCCCCTCTCTCTTCCCTTTCTCGCCCCTCACCCCCTCCCCTCTCTCGTCTTCTCGCCCTCACCCCCTCCCTCCTCACAGTTGCCATGTACAGAGAGCCATCGTTGCATGACGTCGGAGAGACAGTAAAGGCTGGTGTCGTACCTCCCAGTAAAAGCACAGCTGAGCCCGCGGTGATGAATGGTGGGAAACCAGTCAGCAAGCCCGAGAAGCCCAACACATAGCCAGACCCCCCAGACGTGTGTGTGTGTGGGGGGTGTGTGTGTGTGTGTGTGGAGAGGGGGACACACACTTTGGAGGCAGGGATTTTCCCTACCAACCTCCAAACCCCCTCTTACTTCTGTGGCTCAGATCCAGGCTCCAAACTCTCTCTTCCTTCCTTCCTTCCTTCCTCCTTCTCCTCCTCCTTCTCCTCCTCCTTCTCCTCCTCCTCCTCCTCCTCTTCTCTGTCTTCAACTGTCTCGTCACTGTTGGATCACTCCCCAGGGGCGGCCAACTGTCCCTGCACAGGAAGGAGGAGTGGCTGACCATGGAATGCCTGACCAGATATGGAATGCCTTTAGAATCCTCTGTGCAACTGTGAGAATCCATGTGAATGATGTGTGTTTCACAGCCACACGTGGTACCCTTGCTTGCTGATTGGTGACCCAAGACCCCCTCCCCCCCTCCCCTCCTCCCCCCCTATATATCCTGTTGCAACAGGTGTCCCTGTAATTCAGATCTATTTTCTATACCACAGTGCACCAGCTATGTTCTGGGGTAGATGCTGTACAGATATAGTCAAAACTTGGACTGTCATCCTCTATTTTTTACAAGTATGTTCCCGTCTATTTCTCTTTCTATCTCTATTCTCACACTTTTCTCTTTGTCAAGTAACTTAGAAAAAAAAAACATGTTTTGCAGGGGCAGTGTGTGATTTTGTAATACACACATTCATGCCAACATATACTCTATATAAAACACACTCTCACACACACACACACACACACACACACACACACACACACACACATGCACACAGAAAAGTCTACTGGAGGCTGGCGGGTATCTCCCGCAATCATAGCTGATGAAGTGCTGATTACCCCCACTGCAGTCAATGCAATGAGCCCACGCAAACACGCACTCACACACACACACACACACACACACACACACACACACACACACACACACAAGCATGCACGCACGCACGCAAACACACTCTCACCACACTCACATTCACACTCACACACACACACTCACACACACACACACACACACACACTACTACAGTAAATCCATACACAGATGCGGGTGTGTGCGGGAGAGCGCTTTAACGAGTGGTACTGTATACATATCACTATCTAACCCCACCAGCGGTGAGCTCTGCCTGGTCCAGCGGTGAGTTCTGCCTCGTCCGGTAAATAGGAACCTGAAGTCTATTTTTCTTTATTCTTATTTCAGAGCGTGGGCTCTAGGAATATCTCTAGGCCTTGTAGGCCTGTGTCCCTCACTTGACTCTTCTGGACTATGGGTTATAGGCCTGTGGCAGAACGGGTCGCACCCCAGCAGCGGCAGCCATTTTACCAACATGTCTACTTAGTCTGTGGAACATGGCTGAATGCGAGTAGATACTGTTGGTAATGGCTGCATCCCCATTCTGTTCAGCAAACTAAAGCATGGGCAAGGTTAGTATTGTGTTCTGTTTTCTTGCAGCAGTAATGCAAGAGATGGCTTATTATAACGTTTTCACTGTATACAACTTAAGGAAAAAGGATAGTGGGAAAAAACAAAAAACAAAAAAAAGATAACTTTTTAAAATGACTAGATATTCTAAGATTATTATGAGAGGATGTTTCTCCTAGCTCAGCATGCAGAGTCCAGCACCACTCTCTCATCCTGGCCTTCCATGTGCCTCTTTAGACCTCCAACCCTGGCATGCAAACACATACCCAGCCCCCATTGGGTGAAAAGGTGCCTCGCCCACCCAACCCATCAGGAGAGACCCAGTAGCATATTCAGTCAACAACCTTCTCAGCCCACAGAGAGTGATTGTGAGATTAGCAAGGTCTGTATCCTGAAGAACCAATAATATCACAGGTGGGACTGTTCAGTACAACAGTGACAGGCACAAATACAATCAGATTCTGATTCGACTCATCTACTCACGAACCCTAATTTCGAAACAATCACAGACAAATCAGTTCCTCTGTTGGCCTTTTTCTTTTTTTTTTTTACAACATTTTCAAGGGTCTAGAATCTCTAGATCGAAGCTCGTTTTGGATGTTAAATTCATTTTAGAGAGGGTAGGTGTACCATGAACTGTCCAGATGCATGTTTAACCACAAGGGACAGTATGGGAAAGGCACTATAGACGATGTGATGAGTTGTTTGGTTGGGGAGTTGAATAGGCATGTTGTTAGGCATCTACGATACTTACTTAGGAGATGATTCCTTGTACTTTCTGTTCCTATCTGATCATGACTATTTTATCAAGGCTGATCACAATCTATCAACGGATTCAGTACAGCTTGTCTGGCTTCAACACGTTTCATAATAGTTTTGATAGATAAGACCTAGAATGACAATAAGTAGACCGAAGCTACTATATGCTGCTAAATTGCAAATATATGAAGAGATTAAATTGGTGATATAATTTCCAGAGTTTATTGGAATGATGAGCTATTAATTTCTTATTAGAGGATGTTGAAGCACACTATAGTTAGATACTCTGTACAAAGCTACATTAATGATATTCTAAAATGCAGTACTATACACAAAGGAGCTTAAAACATTGTAATTCTATTTAGGGCTGGTGTCCCTCTTCCACATTAAAACCAATAATTCTCCCTCATATGAACTCTACATGCTGGGCTACACAGGCCCTGCTGACCAGTTGACTGGTTCTTCCAAGGCTGACTTTATTTTTGTAAATGACTGACGTGTAAATGTACATCTCTGTTTTATCTCTCTAGCCGCTATTTTGTTTGTTTGTTTTGTTTCTACTGTATACGGGTTGTGTGTGACGTCGTTTCCTGATCCTTACTGTATGAACAATTGTCATTGAACAGTTTTTTTTCCTTTCCGTTCTCTCTCTACAAATTTGTTAAACGTGTGAAAGTGAGGATATTTGTTACTTGTGCTTTTGTTTTCAACCTCTTATTTTATCTGTTGTCCCACCTGTTGCATGGGGAGAGGATGGCATTGATGAACTGCATGTAGTAGGCTATGTGTATCAAGAACTGTTGGTATGTACCGCTAATTTTACATACATATATGCAACGAGTTTGTCTGCACTGTACAGTTTATGTTTGTTGTATACACAAATACAACATATTGAATAAAATATTTATATAAAGGTCTACTGTAATGTCAGTAACATACTTAATGCAATATAGTGTGCAGTATATTATTGCACCTGAGGCCAATTTGATGGGATAAATACACCAGAAAGGATGGCTAGTACTAAAAAAGCATGAAAAGGCCAAAATAGAATTTACATTAAATTTTCTTTACCACGTCCTGTTTTTCAGGTAGGAGGTTGAGCTCTTGTGTCAGTGCAGCTCAGAACCCTTAGACCGACCTTTCTGAAGTGACATGAATATCCAGCATGCCACTGTCGTTGAGCTATGTACGTTATCTCATCCCTTAACCACAACATTTTCACGACAATGAGTTCACAAGTAATGGAAAATGTCATTAATGTACAATACCTATGGGTTTCATGGCAGATTGTGATGGTTGGGATGTTGTCAGTGATGGAGAAGAATAGGCACTATAAAAATGATTTATTTTAGAATATATATATACATACCATTGCAAGTATGCCCCTCAGAGTTATGTCATGTTATTACAGATTTATAATCATGTATGATTATGGTCTTTGCATCGTCCTCCATGCAAAATGTTGTGTCATGCGGCACATTTAATGTTTTATTATTAAAAAGAAATAAAAAGCTCAAACGATACTCCTGGCTTGAGTACAGGGTGTACTTAGAGTGAAATTTGTGATGAAGCACTTTCAACCAAAAGAAAACACAGGTGGCCAGAATACTCAAATTGGAAATAATACATTACCATCCAACACAGGCTAAAGTAAAAAAAAAAAATATATATTATTCATAATACAACATTTTCCTTTTCTTTCAATGTTTGAATTCTGTTTATGTACCTGCATCTTATTATGTGTAGCTGGAATATGTAAGCATTCCTATATAAACAATTGTCATACATATAGTTGTATTGGAAACATATAAAGGGATACAAGGCAATGTGTTCTAAAGAGAAAAAATGCTATTTGCTTCCACCGTTGTTCTTCTTGCAAACAAAAAACATAGTTTTAATAAAGATCATTTGTAACCAGTACAATGAATGCTGTTATACACGTGATATGCAGACATCTGAATGAAGAATTACATCCCAGTTGGTTTGGCTTCTGTTTTCTCCTCCTCTCCATGGCTCCCCGTGCTCTGTCCTTTCCTGGCAGCACAGTCTCACTTTCAACTCAATGTCCTCTGGTGTTAGTACTCCGCGCCCACCCAGATCTCACAGGCGTTCCCCGTCCAGCCATCCCAGCAGTCACAGGTGCCACAGTTGCACACTCCATTCCCTGCAATAGGAGGTGGGAAGAGAAACTGGGATTTGAGAAAGCTGCTCCATCATGCCTGACCTTTAACTATAGGCTTCACTCCTCACACCCTGGTCCCCCTGGCGGAGCTCCACAGTTAGTGGGTCTTGAGCCAGAATGTGGTTCTGTTACAACCTGGTCCCCCTGGTGGAGCTCCATGGTGGGGGTTGGAGCCAGGTTAAGGTATTCCCTTAGGTCTAGACTCTAGAGGTTATTACCGTTACTTATTCTTTATGTGAAGTCATTGCACAACTTTCAAAGGGAGAGAATGTGTGCACATATGATATGCTTGGCTGAGGCTGATTTGGAGGTAGCCTGGTAATAGGACGGCGCTTACAGTTTAGCCAAAAAGAAAACAACCCAGTCGAGGTTCTCAAAAGTGGGGTTAAGTGTCGTACATCATTCTTTTGAGTCACATTGGACACCTCTGAATGGGTACTTGTCATGCAAACACACATTTGAACATATAAATCTTGTTAAACAACCAAACATACAATTGATGGTTCCAATACACTGTCTTCTGTTAAAGGAACAAGCAAACAAGGTATAGCAGTACATGGTTTTGAACACATTCTA
>NC_137677.1:48954716-48967487 GCF_963989245.1 Nansenia antarctica
GTGCTCTGAAAGGAAGCCTGTTGAGGTAAACACACAGACTGGTTTCACCTGGCCTTTCCCTGCCAAGCATTCACAACCCTTCAATCACCAGAGAGGAAGTAAAAGGTCAGGTAGGAGAGAGAGAGAGAGAGAGAGAGAGAGAGAGAGAGAGAGAGAGAGAGAGAGAGAGAGAGAGAGAGAGAGAGAGAGAGAGAGATAGAGAGACTCATGTTTAGATGTACTATCAGAAAGTATAGGTTACTCACTCAGCCATTCAACAACAGGACAAAACCAATACACACACACACACACACACACACACACACACACACACACACACACACACACACACACACACACACACATACACACACAGAGGGGAATCTCAGAATGGAACTGTATCAATGGGCCAATCAAAGACATATTGCACATGGAAGTAATCATTAACCCCCTCCCTCATGGTTTGGAGAGACCCCTTACTGTTCCCAGCAAACAGACTGTAGATGTTTTCATTACTGAATATTGTACTCACAGACTTCCTTGGCCAAAGCTATCATCATTCCCCACTGCACCTCATTCCATACATACATTTCCCACCACAACTGAGAACAGCTCTGACAACACTGTTGTACTCCCTCAGTTTAGAAATGGGCCAGTCTATGCCAAAGGTATGTAGCATTAACTATTCATGTGCAGACAGACATGTTTATGTAGTTTTACGGTAATCCAGCACAGACACGGATACAAATGAATTCCGCGATTCAGCAGAAAAATTATAAAAGCAGGTGCTTCCTTGAGGAAATACCAGAGGAGGAGAATGTGATCTCTGCAAGCTTCTGACTGCTGTCTTTCAGGCAGAAAAATCCAGACGCTGCTGTTTCAAATCTCAAGGTTTTCCGCTCAAGCCGAGGTCTAAACCAGCTGCACTCATCCATGCCTTCTTGCTCCACCCTCTCTTTTTCTCTCCCTCTCTCCCTATTTCTCTCTTCTTTTCATCCCCTGCTCACTCATCCATGCTTTCTTGCTCCTCCTCTCTCTCTCTCTCTCTCTCTCTCTCTCTCTCTCTCTCTCTCTCTCTCTCTCTCTCTCTCTCTCTCTCTCTCTCTGTCTCTCTCTCTCTCTGTCTCTCTCTCTCTCTCTCTCTCTCTCTCTCACACTCTCTCTCATTCTCTAGGCCTTCACACTCTAATACCCACTGACTTACAATAATTTGTTCCAAAACCATTACCACCGCTGTGCTTCTCACAACTACAGGACTAAGACTGAATCTGTCCCGATGGAAACCACAGTACACACATGTACACATAAACACACACACACACACACACACACACACACACACACACACACACATGCACTGCATTAGCCAGGGGAACCACTAGCCTGAACCACTAGTGAGGCGTGAAATACTGTACAGAGGAAAGGAATATAATGACCCACTATGTGGCCAGTATGGATCAGCAGACCCATAGCAGCAGCTGTGAGTGAGGTCAGTAAACAGATGTATATGTGACACGTTCCAGTGTTTTGCATTTGCAATGCAATGGATTCGGTGAGTAATCCCCATTGCTATCTAGTAAACTATAACACTACTTTACATTGTTAGCAGGCTCACAAAATAAGCTGTGGTAGTTGACTAGCAATGTGTCATTGATTTTCAATAACGCGGGAATGGATTCTCATTAGTAACTGAATTACTTCATTATAAAAGTAACTAGTTACTAGGGAAAGTAACTATTGCGTTACTTTTTAAAGTAAACATTTAACAATATGAAGTGCTTTTAAATCTTTGTAGTGTAAATTAAATAAATCAAACTGTCACACAACTTCAGACAACTGGTAGACAGACTGTAACTTCAAGTATTTTCAACACAACAAAAGTTAACAGTTAAACAATATGAAGTGCTTTTAAAGTAGTACTGAAAAAATAAGACATGAATTTCTTGGACAAATCCAACTTTAGCTCCTAAACATTCATTCATTCATTCATCTATCCATCCGTACACTCCTTCCTAACACTCATCCATCCATGCATGCATTCATTCATCCAGCCAACCCAGTCATCTAACATCCTAGCCAATATGAAGTGTTGACACTGAACTATGGTTGGCTTATGGTTGGCTTACCATGAAATGTTCTCTACCATAGCCAATCATGATCACTTGCGCGGTTGTCTCGCCCCTCCCCTCCCCAACAAACAAACAAAAAACACCTTTGCAGCTGTGACTGAGGTCGAATGACAATGAGAAGCTTCAGTAGTAACGCGCCGCGTTGAATTACCGGTAACGGTAACGGCATTATAACGATGCAAATAGTAATTAATTAGATTACCCGTTACTGAAAAAAGTAACGCCGTTAGTAACGCCGTTTATTTTAACGCCGTTATTCACATCACTGTTGTTCAACATGTAATGGCCACTGTTTGCTTGCTTGAGTGTGTGTGTGTGAGGAATATAGATTCTGTGGAATGGTGTAGCACAGATGTAAAGTAGATGCTAGGCCTCCCTGCCTTGTGAATTCCCATCTGTTACAACTCACTTGAGCCTCTTTCAATGTTTATTTGTGGTTATTAATGTTGTTTTTCTTTCATAGGCACACAATGGGATATTTGTTGTTGTCTTTTTTATGTACAATAAACTATTGGGGGAATGGAGCCCAACGTATGTTTATGATTTTACATAGCCCTGAAGAAACAATAATAGTTTTTACATTTCAGGGAATCGTCTGGCACGATGACTATCAAGACAGGCAGTGGTAGATTGATAGCCAAGATTTCCTGCAACAAATCGGTCTTCAATCAATTGAATAACTAAAAGCTATAGTCAGGACAGTAGAACCTCACAAGGAGAATAGTAACAATAACCTGATCAGTGTCTGGCTCTGCCAATTGTGGCTGGGCATCAAAAAATAAATGCACCTTTTTAAGAAGAGAATTTACGGATAATATTAATTGTTCTTTTGCAAAAGGGAAATTTAAGTACCATTTTGTAGCAGCATTTTGAGATAATTTAAAGGTACTGTTGGAGGAATGAAAGCTAATTAACACTGCTACACAACTGAATCTTTTCTGTTTCATTATGTCTGGGCGAACCCGGCCTTGTGTACTCTATTTCCAACTGAATCGCTTTGAGGCAGATAACTCGATTTGTCACTGCGAAACAGTCCTGTGTTCCAGTTCATACGTGTAGAGCAGGGGAGGCTGGAGGTGGAGGAAAACTGACAATGGAATGAGGGAACGATACCGTTCCATCCAGTAAAATGACCCCGTCCCACGATGTCTACCTCCGCCAGCCTCCACTGGTGTAGAACCCCATTTGTTGAGCTATACTGTCTTACTGGGACCTTGTCAGCTGACAGAACCAGAATCATTAGCAGCATTGGCTGTACCGTGCTGGCATTGCTGTGGTATCCATGCTGCAGTTGCTCTCCACGCTGGGCTGGTGTCCAGCTCCATGTTGTTTCAGGTGTTTGGCCTGTAACTGCAGCAGGCTCCAGGCACAACCCTGATCAGCAGTGCAACCCCCCCCCCCCCCCCCCCCCCTATACTGTACACCAGCCTCCTGTCTGCTCCTGTGGGCCTTCTTGGTGGTGGCCAAGCACGGAAACCTCCACAGACGGCATGTCCTCTCTAGGCTAACACAAAATCAATTCCTTACATTAGCTGATGGTAAACATAGGGAGTCCTGAGACCAGGCAGGTTATGCTACTCCTAATGGAGCGGACCGCCAACTACATTATCGGGAAACCC
The DNA here is from genome assembly GCF_963989245.1 of Nansenia antarctica. Classification (NCBI taxonomy): domain Eukaryota; kingdom Metazoa; phylum Chordata; class Actinopteri; order Argentiniformes; family Microstomatidae; genus Nansenia; species Nansenia antarctica. The sequence goes on from NC_137677.1 coordinate 48,958,444, forward strand.
TCAGCCGCTTAACAGTCAAATTCAATAAGGACATGTCAACCTGAATTACTATGAGGGGAGGGTGACTTGCTGGGCTTTTTACATTTTTATTATTCGAGTCTTTCCTCTGGTGGTAGGACGTGGGAGATGTGCACAGGAAGATTCCTCCTCCCCTGGGGTTTACAACCAGCAGGAGCCAAGAAGGAAAGAACAATGAGATACAGTCACATTGAACCATACTGTACCCGATAACCTTGACATGATGGATTAGAAGTTGTGTTCCTTAGTGCTGTGTGTGTGTAATCATTTGTTTGAACTGAGCGGTACACTTATAAGGACCCCTGTGACGATTATGTAGAACTCATAGGTTCATCAACCGAAATAAATGAACAAATCACCTTCCTACTTTATGACAATGGAGGTGAAAGGAAATGGAAAATGTCAGCCTACAGTTTTTTACAGCACTCTTTCATTTTCAATTCGGCTGTACAGTGCCTGCTTCTGCATCACTGCTCTAATACAGTACTTACGTGCAGTACTCAAGTAGTAAAAGAAAATCAGGGGGGATGGTGGATTTTATCATATGGGGACAATTTTAGCATCCCCACAGCGTCAGTGATGTCAGTGTCAGTGACTTGGTAAAAATGTCATTGCATGTGTGCATGCTCCCTCGCCCACAGTATTTTACTCAATATGCTCACAAATAAATGTTAAATAGCAGTAATACCACGTTCATTGATAAAATGACATAACGGATGGAAAGGGGGGATGGCAGTTTTAGAAGGGGGATTTTGACCGTTTCTATTTCAGGGGGGATGCCATCCCCCCTCATCCCCCCTCAACTCGAGTGCTGCTTACGTGTGAATTTAGGCCCAATCTCTATGAGCACGTGGAGCCATTTGGTCAGGGAGGGCCACTCAACATGCTCTGTTGAACCCATGTGCGGGGATCATGGGGCACAGACGGAGGATAATAATCTCCTGGGAACGCCAGAGGTTAGAGCTCATCGATAATGTGATCTCAGTCGAACGTTGAATTAAAGGTTAATGGAAAATATTGTGCTTCCCCGGTTAAACACACCTCAGTGTTGGACAGTGGTTTTCTTTGGCTAAAGTCCGATATTTCTATTAAAGCCAGAGAAAACAGGCTGCCACAGTCCAGAAGGACCTTTAATGAAGCATGCATTACAGCGCAGTGTAATAAATCTAGACAGATCACCCCCACAGCTAGTCCTATTGAGACCAGCTCCTTCCCTTACTCATACTGTAGCTGCCCAGCCATGCTCATTACTCAAACACACACACACACACACACACACACACACATACCCCAACACTAGGAACAGAGGGAGTCCATATGACCTTGTGCAGGTTGTCTGATTGGCTCAGTGGGTCGAGCATGGTGCGTCTAACTAAGTGGTTATAGTCAGTCATTCTGCATGAGTGTCTGCCGTCTGACCTGACACCTACAGTGTCACCTACAGTGTCATCTACAGTGTCACCTACAGCGTCAGGTCAGTGTCAGTGTCACTTTGCACAGTGAATTTCAGCTTCTTCTTTCTGGACGAAGGTCTATAGTCCCAAAGTGCAGAACAAAGCAGTATAAAAATAGCTTTGTTCCAGCTGCCATCACTCAGATAAACAAGTCATGGCAACATTGCATACGTTATTTTATTATTGTATTTTGGGTTTTTAGTGAGGATTGGAACATCGAGTACTTTTATTTGTATATACTTATATACTGAAGAACTGCTTCTACCACAGGGCCGTCCAGGCCCTGAACACAGCAAAGACCTAGGTTCTGGGCCCTGGACAGTCTGGACGGATTGTATGGCAGCTGCTGGACTGAAAAAATCAGGTGTAGTGCTGAGGCACAAACATGTACATTTCAAGCCTGCAAACTGTGACACTTTAAATAACGTGAAACAATACTATTGTGCAATATGACAACCCTAGTCGTCTATCTGTACAGTATAGTACAGTGGATTGTGTACATAGCCTTTATTTATGTAAACCAGCTCCTTCCCTTCTTGTGATTTTTTTTTTTAAGTTTTTTTTTTTTCCCCTTTCCTAACACCAGGGGAGCCACCCCTCCTAAATTTCGTTGTTTGGTACCTGTACTGTAGCAATGACAATAAAGTCCATTCATTCATTCATTCATTCATTTCTGTTCGTCTACTGTCTGTTTTGTTTCTAAAATGTGTGGCAACATGGATGACTCGTCGTTTATTGCAAAAACAAATCTACAGCACCAGGTAACCATGAGAACTTGGGAGAGTGGTGGGGGGGGTGGTCAGATGGGTCGTTACCTCGTCCGAAGCAGGGCATGGTGGATGTTCCTCTGCACTTCCTCAGACTGCTCTCTGGAGAGAGGGAGCAGGACAGAGGGTGCTCACACTTCTTCCCTGACCATCCTTCCTTACAGTCACACCTCCCACAGTTACACTGGCCATGACCTGTACAGGGACGGGGGGGGACGGGGGACGGGGGGGTGTGTGTGTGTGTGTGGGGGGGGGGGGGGGTGGAGGAAGAGGGATGATGAGGGGATGACAGAGACTTTAGTGTTGGTGATTGACCAGGCTTTAGCTGTCTGTGCCCTAAGCTGCTGGGATGACCAGCGTTGATTACACATGACCTATGACCTAGAGGGAGAGAGAGAGAGACAGAGAGAGAGAGAAGTAGAGAGTTGGTAGGTTGGTAGGTAGAGATGATGGGGGGCTTACATAACGCTTACATTGCTGAATTCTGACAAAAAGGCACTGCAGACATTGATAACAATATACCAAAGCAGATTGTTTTTAAGGGAGTTAATCAACGTAACTTTATCTACAGTATAGTAGGCACAGTGGTACAGTAGTATCCATCACATGTTATGATTCATTCTTTAGAAATGCCCAAAAAGTGAAAACTATATTGAAACTACAGTGGGCGTGCATATGGACTTGCAAGCGGACATGCAAATAAACTTTGATTGAGTACAAAATAGATTTTCTTTTGATCAAAATGTCGAATCGCGACGATACATCTCCCTTCGAAATGACGTTTATGCGTGTGCAAAACATTTCTTTGTGCGCTCAAAATATCCCTTCAGTGTGCACAGAGAGTTTTGGCACCAAAACAACACCATAACAGTGCATCACCTTTATACAGTAGGGGTACATGTGAAGTTTTAGTGCAGTATCATAAACGGGTGGAACCTTTTTTTTTGGCCTTGTCGAGGTGATCCCTGGGTGAACCACAACCACTGTGTTCGCCAAAGAACAGAAGTGGGTGGAGTGTTTTTCCTTCTGGAAAACAGTATTATTCCACCCAACGCCCATACAAAGCCAAACCAGCAGATCCTTTCCTAGCCTCGACCGGGGACGGCACGAATCCACCTTTTGAGGTTCACAGAGCTGTTGTGTTGTGTAATAGGAATTCATCGCCTTCTTCCTGTTTTAACTGTCTATAAAAATATCCACAGGTATTAACAGCTGACCTGAGCAGAAGTTGTCGGCGTATCTGTCGTAGGTTTGGTGACAGCTCCTCTCGTCACACTGGCAGGTGTCCCCGTGGATGTCTCCCCAGTCCCCTGAAGGGTCCACATCGTAGCACGTACACTCTCCACAGACGCAGGTTCCTAAACATACACACACACGCACACACACACACACACACACACACACACACACACACACACATACATTTGAACACACTATTGGGTGAATGTTTCATTCTGTCCTTCATTTCAGAACATTGGTCACCAAAAAGAATCATTAGATGCCAAAACCATAACCATGAGACCCTATAGGAACAGATGGGAACTGTAAGGATGAGAAAACACACATTGTTCATATTCTGCTGCGTGAAAATATCTAGGGACACCGTCTTGAACACACAAGAGCCATCGTGACATGGCCTGTCGAGTTGAAGGATTAGAAGTTGGGTGAGACAGTTAGCTGCACACAAACACTATCAGAGTGAGGCTAAAACAAAAGGCAGGTTCAAAATTCTTAGAAAGAAGATCCAGAGACCAGGCTGACAATAAAGGCTTGTAGCTATCAGGAGGCCTGGGTAGAGAGGCAGGGTGGAGGCAGGGGTGGGGGCAGGGTGGAGGCAGGGTGGAGGCAGGGTGGAGGCAGGAGCATGGCCAGGGTGGAGGCAGGAGCATGGCCAGGGTGGAGGCAGGGTGGAGGCAGGGGGGAGGCAGGGTGGAGGCTGGGTGGAGGCTGGGTGGAGGCAGGGTGGAGGCAAGGTGGAGGCAGGGTGGAGGCTGGGTGGAGGCTGGGTGGAGGCAGGGTGGAGTCAGGAGCATGGCCAGGGTGGAGGCAGGGTGGAGGCTGGGTGGAGGCTGGGTGGAGGCAGGGTGGAGGCAAGGTGGAGGCAGGGTGGAGGCTGGGTGGAGGCTGGGTGGAGGCTGGGTGGAGGCAGGGTGGAGGCAAGGTGGAGGCAGGGTGGAGGCTGGGTGGAGGCAGGGTGGAGGCAGGGTGGAGTCAGGAGCATGGCCAGGGTGGAGGCAGGGTGGAGGCTGGGTGGAGGCTGGGTGGAGGCAGGGTGGAGGCAAGGTGGAGGCAAGGTGGAGGCTGGGTGGAGGCTGGGTGGAGGCTGGGTGGAGGCAGGGTGGAGGCAAGGTGGAGGCAGGGTGGAGGCTGGGTGGAGGCTGGATGGAGGCAGGAGCATGGCCAGGGTGAGGGCAGGGTGGAGGCAGGAGCATGGCCAGGGTGGAGGCAGGAGCATGGCCAGGGTGGAGGCTGGGTGGAGGCTGGGTGGAGGCTGGGTGGAGGCAGGAGCATGGCCAGGGTGGAGGCAGGGTGGAGGCTGGGTGGAGGCTGGGTGGAGGCTGGGTGGAGGCAGGGTGGAGGCTGGGTGGAGGCTGGGTGGAGGCTGGGTGGAGGCAGGGTGGAGGCTGGGTGGAGGCAGGAGCATGGCCAGGGTGGAGGCAGGGTGGAGGCTGGGTGGAGGCTGGGTGGAGGCTGGGTGGAGGCAGGGTGGAGGCTGGGTGGAGGCTGGGTGGAGGCTGGGTGGAGGCTGGGTGGAGGCAGGGTGGAGGCTGGGTGGAGGCAGGGTGGAGGCTGGGTGGAGGCAGGAGCATGGCCAGGGTGGAGGCAGGGTGGAGGCTGGGTGGAGGCTGGGTGGAGGCAGGGTGGAGGCTGGGTGGAGGCAGGAGCATGGCCAGGGTGGAGGCAGGAGCATGGCCAGGGTGGAGGCTGGGTGGAGGCAGGGTGGAGGCTGGGTGAAGGCAGGGTGGAGGCTGGGTGGAGGCAGGAGCATGGCCAGGGTGGAGGCTGGGCGGAGGCTGGGTGGAGGCAGGGTGGAGGCAGGGTGGAGGCTGGGTGGAGGCAGGAGCATGGCCAGGGTGGAGGCTGGGTAGAGGCAGGGTGGAGGCTGGGTGGAGGCAGGATGGAGGCTGGGTGGAGGCAGGGTGGAGGCAGGGTGGAGGCAGGAGCATGGCCAGGGTGGAGGCTGAGTGGAGGCAGGGTGGAGGCTGGGTGAAGGCAGGGTGGAGGCAGGGTGGAGGCAAGGTGGAGGCAGGGTGGAGGCTGAGTGGAGGCAGGGTGGAGGCTGGGTGGAGGCAGGAGCATGGCCAGGGTGGAGGCAGGGTGGAGGCTGGGTGGAGGCTGGGTGGAGGCAGGGTGGAGGCAGGGTGGAGGCTGGGTGGAGGCAGGAGCATGGCCAGGGTGGAGGCTGGGTGGAGGCAGGGTGGAGGCTGGGTGAAGGCAGGGTGGAGGCAGGGTGGAGGCAGGAGCATGGCCAGGGTGGAGGCTGAGTGGAGGCAGGGTGGAGGCTGGGTGGAGGCAGGGTGGAGGCTGGGTGGAGGCAGAAGCATGGCCAGGGTGGAGGCTGGGTGGAGGTAGGGTGGAGGCTGGGTGGAGGCAGGATGGAGGCTGGGTGGAGGCAGGGTGGAGGCAGGGTGGAGGCAGGAGCATGGCCAGGGTGGAGGTAATCTGCAACAGTTTCACAGTCACTAGCAGTCACTAGCAGGTTGATACAATTAATTATATCAATCTAGGTGGGGACCGGGTTAGGGGGGGCTCGAAAATATTTCCAATTACCCAAGGGGGGCCTGATTGAAAAAGTTTGGGAACCGCTGGGCTAGGGGATGATGGGGTGGAGGAGGAATGCACCTCTCTCTCTCTGTCTCTGTCTCTGTCTCCCTCCCTCCCTCCCTCTCTCTCTCTCTCCCTCCCTCCCTCTCTCTCTCTCTCTCTGTGTCACCACCGGGCTGGGCTAGGAGATGATGGGGCGGAAGAGGAATGCACCTCTCTCTCTCTCTCTCTCTCTCTCTCTCTCTCTCTCTCTCTCTCTCTCTCTCTCTCTCTCTCTCTCTCTCTCTCTCTCTCTCTCTCTCTCTCTCTCTCTCTCTCTCTCTCTCTCTCTCTCTCTCTCTCTCTCTCTCTCTCTCTCCCTGTCTAAGCCAGGAGGGCGCCAGCTGAGCAGCAGCCAGTGGAAATCCCATTTTTCTCTTATCAGCGGCGACAGGGCAGGGGGGAGCCCTGGGGGAGGCAGGCCAGTTGGCAGGCCTCGTGGCTGGTGCTACCACACAGCAGACTTGGCCCCTGGCCCTGGATCTCCTCTCCCTCTCCACTTCAGACCTCTGGAGCACAGGCCATGCTCTTCTCCTTCTGCCACTAGCAACACCCAGTGATAGGCAAAAGCAAATCATGGTTCTGTATCTGGTTTTTTTGTGCATTTTTAAACCAGAAATCCCATTGGAAAAGAAAAAAACAACAACAGTCACCTAGGATTGCAGCCATGCGCCACATCCAACTTTATAAAACATCAGTCAAATTGTTCAGAATCCTTGAACACCCTATGGATGTTCAGCTTTAGCCTGGGACGTGATGTGCTTGTTAGAGTCTCAATGGCATGCTGATTTGAAGACTATTATTAGAATGAAGGAACATGCCAGGTGAACCCAACAGAGAGAGAGAGAGAGAGAGGGAGGGAGAGTGAGAGAGAGAGAGAGAGAGAGAGAGAGAGAGAGAGAGAGAGAGAGAGAGAGAGAGAGAGAGAGAGAGAGAGGGAGAGAGAGAGAGAGAATTTTGCAAGTGGCATACAACCTTGAAGATGTAGAGAATTATTTTAAGACAGTGCAGTCAATCACCACAGGAGGTGGTAAAAACATCCTCTTCAAATTTGAGATACCTCTGACAGTATCGGATCATGACAAAACGGTACACACCCTTTTGAACAACAGAGAGATGGTCAATAATGCAACCCATGTGGATTTCCTTTACAAATGTTTGAGAGAGAAAAAAGAACAAAATAAAAAGAAAGAGAGAGAGAGAGAGAGAGAGAAAGAGAGAGAGAGATGTTGACATTAAGGGATGATGGGGAGTCATGTACTAAGAGCTGTCAGTCAAAGCCAGAACCTTTCTAGAGAGAGAAGCGGGGGCTGGGAGATGGTGGTTCATAATAGGGGGGAGGACACGAGGGAACACAGGTACTTTACCATGTTATAAATAACACCTAGCATTTCAACACAGGATGCAGCAATCAAGTCGGAGCCCTGTTAGTGTTGTTGTCTCCCTTGATCCTTTTCGGATTATGTGTGTGCCTCATCTTGAAAAGGCTCCTGTAGTTATGTCACAGTGGACTTGTTCCTCTGTCGAGTTACGCAGAAGTTCATGCTGAAGTGAGAAAGTTCTACCACAATAATCATCTACGAAATCATCTGAGAAGGCAAGAGAACAGTGAAAAGAAGTGGAACAACTTAGAAATTCAACACACCACACAAGAATACACAGCTCAGGGGTGGGTGGGTCGGTGGGTTGGTGTGTGTGTGTGGTGTGTGTGTGTGTGTGTGTGGGTGCCTCCTGAGACATCTACTACCCCCCAGCACTGCGTCTCCTGAGACACCCGCTTCTCCCCTTTACTGTGTCCCCTATGACTTCTACTGCCCCCCTTGTACTGTTTCTCTGTTCTCCAGTGTCTATATATATATTAAAAAATAAAAAGTCACTGAGACTGCCAATGGCCCCGGGCCTGAGCTAGATTACTCTTCCTGCTATGACTGGTGGATTGATGATTCACTTGCTTAGTCAAATGTATTGATTGTAAGTCGCTTTGGAATAAGGCGTCTGCTAAATGCCAAAAATGGAAATGGAAATGGAAATGTCTACTCCGCTGGTAGTAGGTAGGGACACCTGCAGCTCAGACTGCAGGGCCTATTCCTTGAACGGAGCGCATCTCTCTGATCGCTTAGACAACCCAGGTGCTCGACACACACCATCTGTTGCATCTTGGCAGACGACAAGGAGGTACTGTAGGCATCTCTACAGCATAGCATTGTTTTTTTTGTTTTTTTTTTAAATTTGTTTTTCAGATTTTATCCCTTTTTCACCCAATTTGGTATCCAATTGAACCCAACCTAGCATCCAATTATCCCCTGCCTATTGCGTAGGATCCGCCGCACGACCCCGTGGCCGGCAGCCCCAGAGGAGATCGCCAGGCAGACTAGCTGACTGGCTCCTCGAGCCCAGCACCGTTATTCCGGCACCCCGGGGGCGCTGTTGCGCGACGGATCCTTGTCCGGAAATAGTCCTATACCGCCCTCTGGAGCGGCCGCTCAATATGCCGCTCCCTGTGTGCCTCGGCCATATCCGGGTCTGGCGAGACCGGGATTCGATCCCAGTCCCCGGTGGGCAGCTTGCACTAGTGGCTAGTGCTTAGACCGCTACGCCACCGCGGGGCAGCATAGCAATGTTAAGCGCCTTGCTCAAGGGCACAATGGCGTCCTTCCGGTTGCCAGCTCATCACACCCTCACAGTTTTTCCCGGTCAGCCCTGGGATTAGAACTGGCAACCTTTCGGTTCCTAGCCCGCCTGTCTGACTTCAAGGACCCCACTGTGTGTCAGTCTTACTGGTTCACTATGCATTTGGCCTCCCGTCTTAGCTTTGGTTTGAATGAGGAGGTCTTAGCAGTCGACTGACAGTGTTCCCTCCTCATTTCACGGAACGTTTTCTAACCCTTTTTCCATAAAAGATCCACCTCAAAGTGTGTGTCTCTCTCTCTCTCTCTCTCTCTCTCTCTCTCTCTCTCTCTCTCTCTCTCTCTCTCTACTTGAGAGGAGTGAAAAGGAGTAC
>NC_137677.1:48967687-48997687 GCF_963989245.1 Nansenia antarctica
CCCCATCAGCTAGAACCTGCCTGCCCAAATAAATCACTTTACCCCTCTCTCACACACACACACACACACACACACACACACACACACACACACACACACACACACACTCACACACACACACACACACACACACAGACACAGACACACACACACACACACATACACTCACACTCACACTCACACTCACACTCACACTCACACTCACACTCTCACTCTCACTCACACACACACACACACACACACACACAGACACAGACACACACACACACACACACACACACACACACACACACACACACACACATACACAGACAAACAGACACAGACACAGACACACACACACACGCGCACACACACCTGCACAGACACCTGCACACACACCTGCACACACACCTGCACACATATCTCCATTAGTCTCACTCAACACCAACATTGACTGACTACACTGGAGATTGAACAAAACGAGGGATGATTCTCTTTTCCCTCACAACAACATTTCTCCTGTTCAAGGTCATGTGCCTGGAAAGTAAAGTAGGTGCTCATCAAGATGGTATTCATCAATGTGGATCTTTTGATCTTTTGTAGTTGCTATGGTTTCAAATAAGAGGTGTCATGTTCCATGGTGAAAATGAGTTTCTGAACGTTTGGTTTTGCTGAATTGACCAAAGCAGTGATTGATTATGTAGCAGCAAATATGATCCTATGGTTTGACAGCTACAGTATCTACCATTCCCCAGCAAATACATCTTTTATTTACTCCTTCTTTCCACAAGAAGGAACCTTGAGCTTGAGTAAGTTTATGTTTCACAATGGAGTTGTTCAATTACACTGAAAGACATTAATCTTCTGGAACGTCATTAACAGAATGTCTCAAGCGAAGAGTACGGGGGGCGGTGCTTCTAAGAGAGGTGTGTGCACTCAGGTTCAAACTAACTATATGGATTGATGAGGATGCACATCTCTCTGAGAACATTGACCAGAATGTCACGCCAGCAACCAAGTTCAAAGTCCTGTCATCCAACAGAAGCTAATGTCATCGTGACGTAAGTGGACAGCCAACTGTCTGATCGACAGAACCCTTTGAAGCAGTGTCTGACTGATGTGAATTCTACAAGACACAATATTGCAGCATTCTGATTCCCAATGGCCACTGAGACCAAAAGACTCTACACGGGAAATCAATGGTTCTTTCTATATGGAATGACTGTGAGATTCAAATGAGGTTCCTGTAGTGATTGGCACAATGGAAGGTGGCCTTAACGGAAGCTGGACGAGGTGTTTGGATGAATCCATGACGTGGACTATTCTTTCCATGACAGGGTCTATATTTTCCCCACAGCTGGTGTTAGCTGCTGACATTAGCATCAGCTATTCGGTTGTTAAGTCGTGACGTGTTTCCGGGTCCAAAGTTGGCTGAGCCGCTCTCTTCGAAATGCCTCAGTAATAATAATAATTCAATATATTTATATAGCGCTTTTCCGAGGCTCAAAGACCCTGACAATATGGGGAAAACGGGAAAGTGCTGTGTCCCTTGTTGTATGAATAGATCCATCCGAGTCTAAAAAACCATTGAACTGTCATTCTACCGCTGTAGTACACTGGTACTCTGGTGCGGGTAATTTCTGGTTTGGACCCGTAAATTGCTAAACGTCACATTTGACGTGAGACTTAACAACCGAATAGGCTGATGGAGTCAACTACAAGTTTCTACATTACGACAGGCTTCTGAGAGAATAATAGCGGACTTCACACCTCATACTGTCTATGACAGACCCATGCACTACTGTGAATTACTACTGTCTGTCACTTACCCGCGCAGGTCTTCCCATCATGTGTTGAGCAGACCCAGTCGTGGCATTCGCAACGCGGACCGTAGAACATCCCTGGCTCCGCGACGTGGCATATGCAGACCCCACAGTCACATTCTCCATTCCCACTGCAGATCCGGCCATCAGGGGTCTTGCACCGCCGCTGGGACGACTCAGCAGACAGCTTACACACACCACCCACCTGGCTGGGAAGGGTTGCGGGGAAGAGGAGCAGAGGGTTAGGGCAACAACACCACCACATTCCAACAGTTGATGGCTTGGCCAATAAAGCATTCTTTGTTTGTTTATAGCCTTTTTTCAGAGAGTGGAGTCAGAGCAGAAGGCCTTAGATCAGTGACCTTGCATTTATAGGTGCATTACCACCTGTGGCATAATGGTCCAGACCTCTTCAGAGAGATAACTAATATATATGCTAACGGTCAGGGATCCAATACCATAGAACGACAATTGATTCCAGGATCTATAGATACAGTAGATCTATAGGCTACTACCTGGTAACAAATCATACGTAGTGGTGGTCTCTAAAGACACAAACATCAAAAAAAGTTGTCATAATCATGTAATTACCATTTTGTTATGTAATTTCACGGTTTTCATTGTAATATTGCGAAATAACCCCCAACCATTATAGCTGTATTTCCATCCTAAACTTGAAAACAATACACAATATCTTGTTACAAAATGAGTTGGGAAAATTCCACAGTTCAGTTCACTTCAACCATTTTTCTCTCATTATTCTTATTTGCTGTTTAAAAGAATTATATAAGTTAAAGCGGACAGCAATATCCCAATTATTAATACATTATTGATGAGGACTCCAACTACACACCCCTCAGTGTGTCTTATATCTCTTTTCTTTGTGAATACAGTGCAGTTCTGTGTGCAAGTGCAGAATGCCCAGTCTTAAAATAGCCAGGAGCCAGGAGTCAGGAATCCCTCTGTTCCCCGTTCCCTCAGTTTCTCTCAGTTTTTTTGTGTTTCCTGCAAAAATGTACTGTAGATGCAAGTTGACTGTTTGCATAGATAGGTGCAAGGTGACTGTATGCAAAGTTTTACCAGTTTAATAACAACCAGACAAGATTTCTGTCTGTCTTCCTCTCACCTTCCTCTTTCTCTATGCCCCCCCGTGCTCTCTCTCTCCCGCTCTTTCTCTCCCTACCCCCCCCTCTCCCCGTAAATCTTCCCCGTACAATACTGTAAATCTTTTAAAACTCCTGAAAGTTCAACTCTGTACTGCATCTCAGAAATTAATGGATTCTCTCAAATTGTAGGTAATTTCTCTCACCATTCACATCCTATTTTAAGCATAATGTGAGGTCCTATTTTAGTTCTTCTTCCATTATGGATAGCCCAATGTGTTGATATTTCACAGCTAAATCATAAAGCCTGAGAATCCAGGATTGGAGGGAAATAGTCTGGCTGCTTATTCAATGTTCATAGTAAGAGATGTTACATGCCATGACAATAATACCATAATAGCATAACACAGGCATATGGAGGCAAAACCACATTGACTCCTAGTCTTAGAATCCTGTTCTGGAGATAGAGGAAGCAGGTGGCCACTGAACTGACACATATCTGTGTTGCTCTAATGCATAGACTAATTGCATGGACTGCTTGGCAGTCTTGGACATCAACATCTTATCCTTGAACTCGACTGGCAAACAAAGCTACATGCCAGATAACTTGCAACAATAGGTCTTTTTGACACATGCAAGATAAGAGAATGGTAAGATGTCCAGAACAGCTTTGTTGTCTTGCTTTTTTTTTTAGGTTGAGTTCAATAGTTCACTCTTGAAACATAGATATCATCTCAATAAGGTCAATCTGGATAAATGTTTAATAAAAGGGGATATAAAGTCTGAGGCTTTGTTCAGTAGGTCAAGGTTCCCTGGACCATGGTAATGGGAAGTTCACTTCACGTCCCTTTGACAAAACTCAGCCAGTGTTTCAGACATTATTTTCCCACACAAAGCTTTCTCAGTGAAACCTGTTTCATTTGGTCGCTTTCTGACATTCCTTTCTATTCCTGCTCTCTGCTGCTATGGGCCTTTCCTGCTCTGAAACAGCAAACGCATTTCAAAGCACGAATATCCTAGGATCAAGTGTCAATTCCAATGTTAAAAAGTGTCATCTTATATAATAATATAATAATAATAATTATTATTATTATATACATAAGTATATATAATTATTATATTACACATTTCAGAGACTCAATTAATGTAATATCCCCTCTGTATCTATAGGAAATCTCACCTGTAAACATTTGTATAGCCAAGTAGATGAAGAATTGTTTCATTGTTTCATTAAAAGAAGGAACAAAAACAATGGATACATTGTATGACCCTGCATCTTAAACTAAGACATGCTAATGACTGTAATTGAGTCATTTTCACAGTAACTGTCACTTTTGTCTGGTACTGTATGTAGACTGTTGTAAGTTGAAGGAATAACAAAAAAACGTAATCACAATAGTGGTATGGTGCACCTGCTTTGAGTAAACACACCCTCCACAGCTGAGTCAAGTTTACAGACCGTGCGCCATGTGGCAATACTTACCGCCCTGCAGCCTCTTCTGTTGAAGGTCAAGGCAATAAAGGAAGATGTGGTTTTCCACATTCACAAAAGACAATATTCTACTGTTGTATGTTTTTTTTTTTTTTTGTGAAGGAACATAAAAGTCAACCCGCAATACAAATGGGGCATATTATGGAAACGGTCAAGAAACCTAACATTAATATTCTTTGAAAACAAATAATCTGTGTAGATAACTGTATTGTGCCTAGCAATCTGATGTTGCTAGAGCTCTGATGTCATCTATTGATATAGCTATAATGCTTTATCTAAGAACCTGTAGACCTAAAACCTGTTTACTGGAGTGGGACGAACCTACAGTACCCAGGGGTAACAAGTTGTACACCTCAATGTCAATTAAATAACCTACAGTAAGCATTACCCCATAACAGATAATATGTACACAGTCTACAGACTGGATTCTCTGCACTTATGGCTGCTCCCCAACTTTAGGCACATTTTACTCCGCTAAAATGTTTTACTCTGCTCCCCTGTTAGCAGAACTCCTCACCTCTCTCTCTCTCTCTCTCTCTCTCTCTCTCTCTCTCTCTCTCTCTCTCTCTCTCTGCACTCTCTCTGAACTTTCTCTGAAAAGTCCAAAACTGATAAGATAAACCAAGATCCTGAGGATGAAACTCACCTCAGTGATTGCAACAAACTCTCCTCCACTGACGAGAGCAGAATCAGAAGCAAAGAAACTAACAAGGAATGAACCAAACCCTCAGCATGCATGTTTAAATCCCACAGAAACCTGAAGTGAAGTAGTCTGCAGGAATTTTCCCTCTTTTTTTTTTCTTCTTTTTTTTACAAACAGACGGAGAGAGGAGTGAGGGAAAGAGGGAAAGAGGGAGAGAGAGCAGGGCTGGCCAGAACTGGCTCAAACCTTTCAGAGGCCAATAGCACTCTCCTCTCCATACAAGTGCCTTTGATTAGTTGTGACTCTCAAGCAGGGTCCTGGGCAGGAGTGAGGAGGGAACATGCCAAAGTGGAAAGTTTAGTCACCCGGCCCAGACATAATTAGAAACAGTCTTTCATACAGATTATTGTTATTTTTTTCTCTCTCCTAACTTCTAGTGGATAGTTGCTTGATTAAAGAATATACACCACAGTATGTCCCCTGTGATTGAAAGTTTCACATGTAAGCCTAATGGTGTCTTTAAATATTACGTTTTTAAAAAAAAATGATGATTATGTAATTTTATTGGCGCGAGGGAAGTCTCTATTTCAGCACACTGATAGTCAGAGCACATGTTGTAATGATGATTAACTTTTAACTGTTCACATTGCTGAATTATATGAAACACAACCTCCCCCATCATCATACTCTTGCATTTAATAAGGAGCAGCCTAAAACGGATGAGTTTGCAAAAGCAGAATAAGTCTGAAGAAAGTGTTGTAGCCTACTGTACTTCTGTTATCACAACTCTGTGTTAGTGGTTTATAACTGGCCACCATGCATTAGCAACATTGACTGAATTTCAATGTATTTAAATGCCAAAAGGTGTTTAAGTAAAATTAATTGATGAATGTAAACCTAATAATCAAGATTGAGTTGATGCACGTGCATTGCAAACATAATGCTGCACAGAAAATCCGTGAGCTTAGAATGATAAGGTTCTATCTCCGTTTAGGGTAGTTCAGAGATATTGAGCGTCAAAGTTTTTACATTCCATTATGTTCTGTGAGATGGAACCTTTGTATTTTATGAATTACTAACTCAAAAATGTCAACATTTTAAAAATAACACCACACAGGCATTAATAAACACCTAATGGCTCAGATTATGTAAAAAACTCAATTTTGACAAAAATTTAGATAGAACCTTATAATTCTAACGTCACGAATCAGCAGTGTTCTTTAGCCATATCGAACATGAAGAAAAATTACTACTACTAAAGACTATTTTTGCTACTTTTGATACATAGGTATTATACGACTGTATTTCCTATCTTTTTGAGGGGCCTAGGCTGGCTCGAGCGTGCCACGGTCTGTTGCTAGGGGGATGGATGTGCGCGAGCCCCTCTCTCCTGCATCAGCTGCTGCCGCGCGCTCCCGCATCACTCTCCATCATCACAACACACACCGGGAAACAGCTGATGTCACGGACAGTACGACACACCGCCGATAAGGGAAATACACATATCGCGTAAGTTGATTTAACATGTTTCTAATGCTTCGTTACTTTTGAATCCAAAAGCGTGAATTCTGCACAGGTCCACAATAAAGAGGTCTGATGTGATGAGAGCTCTGTGTTCTCCAGGAAGTAAACGCTGCCTGCACTGGTTTTGTGCCAGGCCTTCATTTAAAAACTCGGGATTTTTCATAGCGGTTAGCCGGTTACAATACGCGTTGTATTCGCTTAGTGGACACACAGTATTTGAACACCTAATATCAATATTGTTTACGCCGCAGTCATCCCTTTACGGTTTAATGCACCGTAGCCGTTTCCATAGTAACCTTGGGAAGGCAGATGTCATTCGTTCAATCAGCAATCTCAATATGGACACGTGCATCTGTCTCCTAATGGAAATGTGTCTGTGTGTCAAGCTGCAGAGGCACTACTGGACCTGTGCTACCTACACGTGTAATGTAGTTCTTTAATACACACATGCAGGTTGCGTACAGTCAGTTACTAATTGCATTCAAAATGGACGCTGATGCCATTAATATGCAATGCATGCACTAAATGTACTTTATAATGGTTGCATGCCGTCTGGTGCAGATAAGCATGTTGGATGATATTATTTCTCTTTACCAGTCAACTTAGAAATACCATTGTTGTGGTAGGCCTCTGCATCTCTTGTCTTCAATGCCCCATGTGTAAGCAGAGAATATGGTGTAAGCCACTTCCCACATCTTTCAGAAATCAGTTAATTATGGAAGAAGTTAAGCCATATGAAATCCTACGCTACTTTGTAAAGACATCTGTTTGAAATGTTCCTTCGTGGCTGATTAGTTTACTGTCCATTAAGCAGTAGCCTACATTTCACGTCAAATGCTTTGTTTTCAGAAATGCTTTTATTTTTAGCATTTTCTTTTCCCCAACTCAAGTCCTCCAAGACTTAGAAAAGACTAGTTTTAGGACCACATTATTGAGTGTGAATAGAACAGTAGAGTGTCGTAATATTGAAATAGGCTTATGTCATCAGTAGTCATGACCACTGATGTCAATAAACTGTTACGCGGCGTGCACACAGGGCCATTGGGTTGCGTCGTTCTGGCGCAACCTGTTGGGATGGACTTGACGTACTTCAACGTGCGATGCAGACGCAACAACTCTACTCGTGTTGCTAGCGAAGTTTCCCACAGAAGTGGGGAAAAAAACGTCAGATCAGATATATAAACGGGTTATTTTGATAAACTGGACACATTTTGTGAATATATATGGTTACTTTCTCGCCTGAAAACATATAAAAACTTCATAAAATGACATATTAACACTTGTAGAGCCAAATTACAGATTTTAGCCAATGGCGGCCAAAATTGAGGATTTAAAATCTGAGGCGAGAGCTCCGGGCAAGAAACTACTTCCGGTTTACTTCCGGATCCAACGCAACGCAAAAAGCTGAAATGTTTTGACTGAATGCCGCACCCTGACGGTCAAGAAACGCAATGCAGAGCAAGGCAACTGATCAACGCAACGGCCCCATTGAGATGAATGACTTCCGGTGCAACGCAATGGCCCTGTGTGCACGCCGCGTTAGGCCTCGAATACACCGGACGCTTGCACGCAGCCCATGTGCATGGCGGAACTGCTGCGGCTCTCACTGTTGCGGCTTCCCTACTGGCTGCGTACACGTCTTCTGTGGCTCTAACTGCGGAGCTGCTACTGCCAGCCCGACTTTGTAGGCTACATTGAGTTTTGCCTGCAAAGCCTCACACGCATTGTATGGCTGCTCTAACCCGTTAACATGGGCGCCGATATGACTTACGCCGGGTGCACACAGGGCCATTGTGTTGCGTCGTTCTGGCGCAACCTGTTGGGATGGACTTGACGTACTTCAACGTGCGATGCAGACGCAACAACTCTACTCGTGTTGCTAGCGAAGTTTCCCACAGAAGTGGGGAAAAAAACGTCAGATCAGATATATAAACGGGTTATTTTGATAAACTGGACACATTTTGTTAATATATATGGTTACTTTCTCGCCTGAAAACATATAAAAACTTCATAAAATGACATATTAACACTTGTAGAGCCAAATTACAGATTTTAGCCAAAATTGAGGATTTAAAATCTGAGGCGAGAGCTCCGGGCAAGAAACTACTTCCGGTTTACTTCCGGATCCAACGCAACGCAAAAAGCTGACATTTTTTGACTGATTGCCGCACCCTGACGGTCAAGAAACGCAATGCAGAGCAAGGCAACTGATCAACGCAACGGCCCCATTGAGATGAATGACTTCCGGTGCAACGCAATGGCCCTGTGTGCACCCAGCTACACGCTGCTGAGGTTGACACTTGTGGTGTATTCGAGCCCTTAGTCTATGGCTAACATGACCTAGCCTATGGTTAGCCTTGATTAAACAATGGTTTGCATCATGACAATTAGCTGTCATCCCTAGTTAAGTCATTAGCATGATAGTGCTGTGTAGGTGGGTTTAAGTAAAGTATTAGGCCTAGGGATGGGAATTGATAAGATGTTATTGATACCGATTCCATTATCGATTCTGCTTATCGGTTTGATTCTTTATCGATTCCCTTATCGATTCCTGGTCACTTTTGTGTGTGTGGAAAAAAAGTAGGCCTACACAGGTTTTCAACGTCAATGCAGCTGTTTTATTATCCAGTCTCTGAACACACTGAACACACTATTATATGTGAACATAACATTTAAACATAAATAAAATGAGCTTGAGCAGCTGGCTGTTGCTTCAGAGCTATCTGTAGTGCAATAGTCTGTATGTCAGCATCTAAAATGGATGAAATGGGAGAATGTACAGAATTCGTTTTAATTTAGTCAGAAAAAAACTGCTAAGCCTGCCTGCGTGGCGCTATTATTAGCATAGGAAATGTACAGTAACGGTAGTGTGGTCAAATGCTCTGGCAGCAATACTATGGGAACAAGTTTAATGTCTGCTGTCAGGCAAAATAGCTGTGTCTA
Organism: Nansenia antarctica; assembly: GCF_963989245.1. Taxonomy (NCBI): domain Eukaryota; kingdom Metazoa; phylum Chordata; class Actinopteri; order Argentiniformes; family Microstomatidae; genus Nansenia; species Nansenia antarctica. The sequence continues at coordinate 48,977,198 of NC_137677.1, forward strand.
AATAACTGTTCAAAATATCCCAAATAATATGAAATACCTGTTAATTCATATTATCACTTCAAGGGTGTGTTCTCACTAGAACATTTGCTTCACTTGGAATTGGAGTTTAGGATAAAATTAGCTTTGCTCTGCGTCGTTTGAACGTGCATTCGAAGTCGCTCCCGGCGCAAACAGCCGACGGATGCTCCGGCGCTTGAAAAGGGTGGTTTCGCTCCGGTTAGAAACGACGCATCAAGGCTGTCCATAGGAAAACAACAGCGCATGCTTGTTGATCTGGATAAGAGCGGGACGAACGGGCAGTTTTTTTGACCAATCAACTACCACATATGTTGCTTCGATTGCGTATATATGTTACTTCGTTTACATGAAGGGCTGTGAGAACGCAAACCAGATAAATAATTTATGCTCCAATGTTGCAAACTCATCCACTTGCTCCAGGTCCTGATTCAGACTTTCATGTGAGAACATGACCCAAGTTATACACTTACTGCTGAAAACTGTCTGTCTTTTCTTCTTAGAAACAATAGCGTGCAGTTAGCATCTTTTGACAAGCATAAACGGTTGTGCTTTAAGCAGCAACAAAGCTTAACACAAGAACATATTATTATATCTTTGATCAAATTTCAGGACCCTCCTTTGATGACTTTTCCTAGATGCGTTCTACCACCCTGTATCCTTACATTTTCTAAATCACATCAGGGTAGGCTAGTATAAAGCTATTTTGCAGTTTTTCTGTATAGGAGGCAAGCTAATTTACAAGCGGCCAACTAGTGGTCGTTGTGTGTTAGCAGCTTAGCATTGTAAAGAGGGGGTTTTGACCTCTTATAGTAGGAAAAAAGACGGCGGAACACGGCTGTTCTGGTGTTAATAACACATATTTATAACCAGCAATTTTCATTTATTACATGAAAAAATAACTGTGAAACGAACTCAAAGTCAATGAACGAACAGTCGTTATTTTGGTCTAAAATATGGTTTAAAAAACACTCTGGCGCTAGCGCCAGTGAAGCGCTGTTAGAATTCTAGGCCCGTTTTAGAAGCAAGTGTCCAGAGAAATATTTGTTACTCCCCTTATTCAAGTCCCCGACCACACTTTCAATTGGTTTTTCGAACTATGACTCAAATAAGAGCCACCCCTGTCTTATCGTCACCCTGTGACCTCAATGGCCAGCTCCGGAATTAATATCCCACAAGCTGAATTGTATTCTTCAAGTGGTTTAAGTGTCTTCGTCAATGTCTTGTCTACGACAAACTGAAAACCGCTAACTTTTTCCATTTGCGGCATTTAAAAAAATTGTGTAAGTGAATTTTCGCCTCTGCTGCTGTTGCCTCTGCCGTGCCCACACCGCTGGCACCGCTGCCACTGATGTGTTGCTTGCTTGGGAAGCAGCGGCACTAGTGCGTAGAGTGTAAAAAACATGGCATTCCTGTAATTTTAGCCCATGTTGCGTCAAAAGATGTCTTATTTCCTGAAAGATGTCCTGTCTTATTTGTCATTTATGTCCTGTACTATTGTCACTTTTTTTTATCTTAGAATCTTAGAATGTCTACTGTCCTGCACTCGTGTAATGGGACGTCACAATAAAACATGAAACTTGAAACTTAAAGATGTTTTATTGCTGGTGTTTCCACCCTTACTTGAAATTAGAATTTTACAGATGTTCCGTAATTACGTAGGCTAAGCAATGTTGTAATTTGTTTTCTTTGTGAAATGAAGCCATGCTTTTGACCGTTTCTTCCTAGACTCCGCCATGACTCCTTGGTGCAAGTTTCTGAGTTTTTGCAATGTGCAACTGTCAGCACATGCTCAAAACATGCCGGCATTGAGGAATCGATAACAGATGCATCTAACAATTTGGAACCGGTTCTCGATTACCATCCCTAATAAGGCCACTTACTTTTCTTCTGTTGCTACTCTGTAGTTGTCTCCGACACCAAGGGTTCCCAAAGTGGGGGTCGCAAGATGACTCCCAGGGTTCGGCGAGATATTTCCAGATTATTTTTATTTTTTAAAATTATCAGAATGAGTGAAATACATTAAAATAAAATAAAGATTAAAATACTGTATTTCGACCATTTAAGAAAGACTTAAAAAAAAATCGAAATCTATTCTACGCAAGTCAGAAGCCATTAAATTATTATTATTTTGAAAGTCTCACCCTGCGTCTGATCCTGTTATAGAAGCAGTGTAGCAGCAGGGTAGAAGCTAGGTAAGGGGTACACAAGCCAGTCTAGGGCTGCGTTCGTAAATTCGCTCTGAGAGCGCCGGGGGGCACACTGGGCTCAACGTCATAAAGGGACCAAGTAATTTGATTGGACATTTAATCGACCACCACTAATGAAAGAGCTCACAGGTAAGAAGACTACGCTTTATCATAAAACGATAGTTTGATAACGTCAACTTGCCTTGAACAGCTGCGGACAGAAATATGTGCTCTTTACAACAAGTTTGTTTACACTCTCCATCTCGGTTGCCATTGGTTGACAGTGGCTGCACAGACACCAGCAATTATGTCCCACTCGCGCCGCCTGACCTCTCAGATCGTCTTCATTTTGATCGACATTTTGTGTAATGTCTTCTCTGCTGTCCTCCTCGCTGCGCTCGGGTTCAAATTGAAAAGGCTGGACAGAAAACATAGCTAGCTAATTGTGACCTGCGACCTCTGTCCTCTCGTATTCATAAAATATGGAGGAGGGGAGGAGGTTTGGCACGTGTTGTGCTGTGCCCATGCCAAATGAAGCGTCATTACGTCACAGACGTGTCGAAAATTTAAACAACAATTCAAACAACATTGAAAAAATATTTTCAAATGATATCAGCCTGTCGACTGCCATAAATATTGATGTAGTAGGGCAAATTCTCAGAGCATTTGAAAATCATGGTAGCCTAATTACTGGCATTGTTACTGGCATTGTTACTGATGCTCTCTAGTTCTGGCATGCACATTTATAGCATTTGTGCTCAGGGACTTTACCCAGAAGAGCAAAATCGATGAGAATTAGAAAATTCTGGCCCAATTACTTTTTGTTTTCATATCATTTTCTCTGCCATCTTGGAATGGATCTCTTATCCTTGAACACTCTATAGAGAGACATGTTCATATGCAATTTTGGACCAATCAAGCGTACAGATTTTAAGTACATTTTTATAAGTTTGACCAAATTTTGCACCTGCAGAAAAATCCATTATGGCGGACCTTATGGGTTCATGAGGCAAATATGTTCCCCATGAGGAAAGACACATACTGTATGTACCCAGTTTCATACATTTTCATCCAACGGGGTGGAAATGCCAGCATTCTCATAGCGCCACCTATGGTCTAATCATGGTAATTCTTTCTGCCATAATTTAATTTTAATTTTAATTTAATTTAATTTAATTTTGCCATTTATCAGACGCTTTTATCCAAAGCGACTTACAATTACGAATTACAGGGACATTCCCCCTGGAGTAACTGAGGGCTAAGTGCCTTACTCAAGGGCACACTAGTAGTGGTGTGGTTTCAGGCGGGATTTGAACTCACAACCTTCCGATCCCAAGTCCAACTCACTATCCACTAGACCACCATAGTTACTGATGCTCTCAAGTTGTGGCATGCAAATTCATTGCATTTTTGGTCAGGGACTTTTTGAGCTATTTGACCAAAGCCAGGAAAATAATAATTAGAAGTTAAACCACCAATAACAATACTAACAAGGCTTCCCTTTAACTCCCTGAGGGCTACGACTATTACCAAGTCTATCGCTGGGTTTATTTGCAAAGACCATCGCCTGTACAGTGTTAAACAAAGGTTTCTGCCAAATGCTGATAACACTGGAAGCACGTTATGAAATACCAGTTAACACAGATATCATTGATGAATTGTCTTACAATTGTACAATTGGACTATTGTAATGGAGTCCTGTTCGGGGTTCCCAACAAAGCCCTGGACAGGCTCCAGCACATGCAGAACTCAGCTGCCAGGGTCCTCACCCACACCAAGCCCTGGCAGCACATCACCCCCACCCTCATTCACCTCCACTGGCTCCCGGTCAAGTCCCGCATCATTTACAAAATCCTCCTCCTCACCTACAAATCCCTCCACGCCTGCGCCCCCCAGTACCTAACTGACCTCCTCCCCCAGCATACCCCTTCCCGGAACCTGCGGTCCGCAGACATGGGCCTGCTATCCACCCCCCGCACCAACCTACGGACCTTTGGGGACAGAGCCTTCAGCGTGGCTGCACCTACCCTCTGGAACTCTCTCCCCACAGTGATCCGCAACGCCCCCACCCTGGACTCCTTCAAATTAGCCCTCAAAACACATCTGTTCTCCAAGGCCCCTAGTCAATGTTTCAGTTTTGCTTTGTTTGTTTTCTGTTTTGTCTGTCTGATCATTCCCTTGAATGGTAAAGCGTCCTTGGGTCCTTTGAAAGGCGCTATATAAATTAAAGTTATTATTATTATTATTATTATTACAATATATCGATTATCGCAGAATCGATGTACCGCGATACTATCGTTATGGGTTATCGATACACGTTAAATATTGTACGGTTATCGATACATGAGTTACCTTGCGATTCCCACCCCTAGAATAAACACATAATAATATTTGACATTAATTTATCCTATACACATTTATTTTTTTAAATCAAGTTTAATAGATGTTTGCCTCAGACGAGTCAACTGGCAAAAACCTGAGTCATGGCCATCCCTAGTTTGAATAGTTTGAATAGTTTGAATAGTTTGAATAGCGTAGCGTAGTGTCTGTGCGCGCGGACATTTGTATGGTTTAACCACCTCCGGGGATAGTGGGGGTTGCGAGTCTCTGGCACCGTTATTTTGTGGGTCGCGGGCTGAAAAGTTTGGGAACCCCTGTCCTACACCGTCAGTACAAGTGTGGAACAAACTCAAAGAAGTAGCCTTAAGTTTGTGGAAGATAATAGATGCCCACAGCTACAATTAATCTGCCCAGTGATTGCACCCTGTCCTTGAGGAATATCCTCACCAAATGGGAAACTAATTGCAGTTCTTGCCAACTTACTCCCACATTATAGCACTCACAACCTGTAATTTTGTTTTCATTCTTCCTCAAATCTCTACCAACATATGCTAAGTGTAGCAATTACGTACATAGCAAATTGCTTCTGACTACTGGGCTTTTATAGGAGGAGTTTCTTTTCTTGGTGTGAGGATAGGGAATCACAGAGAGCATAGCTATTATACAGTCTATTCAGCATTAAAGGTAATTATCCCTGTCTGTTGTCTATTTTAGAATCTCAGACTGATATAAAATATTTGCTTACAATTGAGAAGCTCAGTTTCACTGCAGCTTATTATCACCGATGGTGGTACAGATAATGTGGGCCTCATGCTTGCATTGGGCTGCTTTAGTCTGCATTGGGCTGCTTTAGTCTGCATTGGGCTGCTTTAGTCTGCTCTTTTTGTCTTACAACCTGACCCATGTCTACTGATGTACCGCCTGCCTGTATGGTCTCTGTCTGGCTCTCTCTAACCCTAACCCTCTCCAATTGTGAACTTACAAGTTGTTCTTTGACTGTTGTTGTACTGTATGCACTCTTACCCCAGGACCCGGTGCTGCTGATATCCCCTCCGTCCTCTCTAGTCTCTCTCTGGCTGGTCTCTCCACCCCCTCCCTGACCTGGGGATGAACGCACCAATGAGGAGCCTCACAGTGAGTCACATGGTCCTCCACTATCCCATCCTTCTCACAACACCTCACTCACAGAGTGTGTCGCATATATGCCTTGGTGTCAGATGTGGTGGGCGTACCTGTCTCTATTATTGTATTGTAGATGTTGGTAGTGTGTATGTAATGTACACCATATATGCCATGATGTTGACTAACTGTCGTGTGTTATTTACAGGGTATGCCTGATCGCATGTTATGTGCAGTGCTGGAGCAATTTCAGCTTTACTTTTCCCTTTGGTATGTGTGCTTTGTCTCCATTCAGGGTGTCACTTCCCCCTGTGTACTAGTAACAGTATGTTGAATAGACCCCTATACTTCACACACACACACACACACACACACACACACACACACACACACACACACACACACACACACACACACACACACACATACACACACACACACACATGCACACTCACCCCCCCCCCCCCCCCCCCCCCCCCCTGCCCCACACACACACCCTCTGATTTCACTCACTCACTATTCTGTAAGTTGTAGTCTACTTTAGCCTTGACTATTGTACACATGTTGAAGATCAAGTGTGATCTATACATGCTGCGGTAAGTTACTGAAGCTGTTCCAATGTGGCTGCCCTGTGTCCCATGTTTGCTATGTTGTGTATCACGATGGCCATTCAACAACACAACACATATTATTGTTTGATATGAAAGCATACTTCTGTTTTCTTGTTTGATAATAAACCATCTGGCAAGGCACTCCAAATCTGGACACTCTTTATGAATGTTGTTGCTGAAAAGCTTGCGGTTTTACAGTACTCTGATTGCCATCATAAATCTCTTTATACATTTTTCTACAAAAAAACAAAATTGTAAATGTAAAACCCATATACTGTAGCCTCGTTCTTTACACCTCCTGAGGTTTTAGATATAGTTCTTAGGCAGGAAAATATTTCCAAGGTCTGTAATTGGATCTTTAATGACATTTTACACCGCACTTGATTAAACTACCAGCTAGCTTGATGAGATGTGATTTTCCAAGTATTGCACTGCCATTTTGAAGAGTTACTGTACAACTGCCAACATAGCCTAATAGCTTTGATCAGAGCCATAGATACAGATTTCTGCAAACTCGGTTTAAGATTTAATATTTTCAATAGGTGCCAAGATCCGTTACATTTCTGATTGAAACCAAACTACCGTTATAATTGTGGCTCTGTCTCTAGTAGTGAATCAAACTATTGTAAGGATGTTCAGACTTGGATGCAGCCAGAGCACTTTCATCTGGTTAGCATCACTGTGTGGTTCCCTGCCTCTGTCAGATCCATTCTCTGTATAGCACGGCTAGCCCCAGCATGCTGAAGAGGAAACAGAGCTCCAGGGTTGAGGCCCAGCCCATGACAGACTTTGGGCCGGACGAGACCCTCGCAGACAGCGCTGACATCTTCTGGATAAACAAACCAGTAAGTGTGTGTGGGTTTAGTCAGCTCAAATGACTTGAACGTGGTAGCACTGCATGACAAAACATTTAAATGTTGTCCTAAGCCATCATTGGTGGATCACAGCTCCAGAGGTTCTCACTCTCCACGCCCCCATCTTTCCTCGCTCCCTCCCTCTCTCTCTCTCTCTCTCTCTCTCTCTCTCTCTCTCTCTCTCTCTCTCTCTCTCTCTCTCTCTCTCTCTCTCTCTCTCTCTCTCACTCTCTCTTTCCAGTGGGTGCACTCCCTGTTGCGAGCCTGTGCTATCATCAGCGTCATATCCGTGTGTATGAACACGCCCAAGACGTTCGAGCATTATCCGCCTCTCCAGTACGTCACGTTCACTCTGGACACTCTGCTCATGTTCCTCTACACCGCCGAGATGATCGCCAAGATGCACATCCGGGGAATCATCAAGGTAACCCCCGTCCTCCATGTCATAGAGTCATTAAAGGCATGTTGTCTATGGGACTTCAAAAGCTTTTCCTGTATCTAGTTCAGTCGTGTCATTAACAGGTCCTTAACATTCAATGTCCTCACTGGGTCATGTTAGATGTGATCCTAGTGACATGTTGGTGTCATTTACACCACCTTTGATACCTCTCAGACCCCTCTCATCTCTACCATGCCCTGTTGCATCGAGCTGTAGGGTCTGATCCATCAAAACAGTTTGAATCAGAGTGTAATAGATGGTGTCCCATAGAAGCACCCAGAAACAAGCAGCTGGCAGATGAATGGCCCTTAATTACTACCATGGAAAGTGTGGACAGCTTAATTGGCAAATCAAGGAAAACAGGAGCATAGACAGGGAGGCATCGGCGCCGACTGAATCACCGTTTCCGAAAAAAGAAAAAAAACCTGATGAGTAATTTGGACAACATTTCTGTCAGTCCAGGAGGGTCGATATGGGCTTTTAACATTTGTCATCCCAGTGTGTGTGTGTGTGTGTGTGTGTGTGTTTGTATAGGTGTGTATATGTGTGTACGTCTTTATCTTTGTGTAAGTAAAAATAAAGTGCAGTCAATATAAACATCAATAACATGTCAAGTTGCACATCAGTATGATTGAATGGACTCTATTGATGAATCAATGATCAATGGCATTTGTGTAAATCATTGAATGAACGCAAAGGTTCAACTGTCATTGTGGTCAGTGTTGTTAAATGCCCAGTTAAAGTCTGTCGCAATTGTTTTACAATTTTACACAGTTTTCTCCCTTGTTTTACACAGTTTTACACCGTTTTTTTCCCCTTGCAGTACTGTAGACTAAAACATATCTGTGATGGAGGCTGAGTCCTTGTATGTAAGGCCACTCGACTCCATTGTACACCATCTACATGAGGGTGACTCCTCTAACTATGAGTAGGCAGCCATGCGTAGCATCAACCTGCACTCAACCTGACACGGTTATTCATGCTACATTACTGACGTGTTCCTCACTGTAGCAGCCAGCTGCAGTGTGTGTCTGTCCATGAATGACTCATAGATTACTGTCTTTTCCATCTTTCTCTACGTACGCACACGCACACGCAAGCGCACACACACACACCATGACAGGAAGCCTTTGTCTAAAGATGTACTTGAAATTCAAGCGGTCGCAGTCAATAATGCCTTTCTCTGCGTCACAACTGAACCGCGATGAGCTGTCTGTTATGTTGGAGACCACCTGCGCCCCCCCCCCCCCCCCCCGAAGATGGACTCTAGCCATAAATAGCACATTACACAAGCATCCCAGATTGCATTGTCAAGTGCTGATTATGGAGAAGACCATTGTGGGAAATAAAAGGAAATTCCCTCCCAAAGGGCGCATACCTCTTGTTTGTGGTCTTCCAACCGTGGTGAGAATTCCCCCCTAAGAGTCTTTCAGAGGCCACTACAGTGATAATTAGGCATGGTCATGTTTGTCTGGCCTCTCGGCATTTCAGTTGGGTCTCGGATGAATGGTTTAATCATCGTTTTACTGTGATGCAAACGATCCTATAGTGGTTGTGACTCTCCGCGAGGAAGCACCAGTCATTTGTTTATTGCCTCTTTGCAAGCACTATTTCACTATCCACTATCCACTATCCACTCTCTCCCGCTCTTTCTCCAAATATGTGCCATCCGGTTCGGACAGGTTAATGTAGTGGCGGGCGCTGCTCTCTTCGCTTTTCAGACCATTAAAGACCAACTCTAATTGCAGGTTGTGCACTCTAGACAGAGGAGAATACGGAATTTGTTTTTTTGCACCTCATTAAATGGTATTGTGCGTGGATACACTTCAACTTGTTTCTTTCTGTCATGGGCTATAGATCTTATTTTGTTGCGCCACGCTTCCAAATTAGTAAGGGCTGATTAGTGTTGATTCATGGAAACTTTCAGTGATATTCAATCTTTCTCTGCCCCCCCCCCCCCCCCCCCCCCGCCCCTCACTCCCTCTCATGTCTCCCCTCCTTTCCCCTCCCCTGTCTCTCTCTCTCTCTCTCTCTCTCTCTCTCTCTCTCTCTCTCTCTCTCTCTCTCCAGGGGGATAACTCCTACGTTAAGGATCGCTGGTGTATGTTCGATGGGTTCATGGTGTTCTTTCTGTGGGTGTCTCTGGTGCTGCAGGTACAATCGTTGTTTGTTTATTAACCTCATTGTAATCCTACCACTACTGTACTACAGTGGGGCAATGTGGGCACCTTCAGTTGAGAGTAGAAAGTGTCGAGTACAGTGACCCTCTATCATCTCTCTTTCTCTCTCAGGTGTTTGAGATAGCGGAGCTTGTGGACCAGATGTCTCCATGGGGTATGTTGAGAATCCCCAGAGCCCTCATCATGATCAGAGCCTTTAGGATCTACTTCCGCTTCGAGCTTCCACGCTCCCGAATCACCAACATCCTCAAGTAAGTTTTTCGTGCAGATTTGAAATCTGGGAAAAAAATTAGACCTGTCTGTGAATGGAGCCTTATATTATTACATTGCAATGCCGTCTATCACCACAAATTCAGTTCCGCTCATGGCCCTTTAAAAATGACATTCATATTTATATCACTTCTATAAATACCTGTAAATGTCATCATAATACATTACACACAGGTGGGTTATAAGCGTGTTAAATCACATCTTGTGAGAAATGCGCTATACAAATAAAACTTGATTTGATTTGATTTATAGAAAGCGCAACCAAAATCGTTTTTTTTTAAATCTCTCTCTCTCTCTCTTTCTCTCTCTCTCTCTCTCTCTCTCTCTCTCTCTCTCTCTCTCTCTCTCTCTCTCTCTCTCTCTCTCTCTCTCTCTGTCTCTCTGTCTCTCTGTCTCTCTATCTCTCCCTACAGGCGATCAGGGGAACAGATATGGAGTGTGTCCATATTCTTGCTCTTCTTCCTCCTCTTATATGGAATCCTGGGAGTTCAGATGTTTGGAACATTCAACCATCACTGTGTTACCAATGACACCCTGAAAGGGTAGGAGTCATTTCATATTTGCATAAAAGTTATAGCCTGAGAGGCATATGTTTATCTGCAAGTCAATTATATTTAGGATTTTTAAAAAATAAATAATACTTTGCATGAATGATGATTCATATGATTTATTTCTGCAATAGGTAAGTAGCCATAAGCATGGTCTATGGTCTCATTCTATAAAAATGTCTAAACCCCAGATATATGAATAGTTCTCACAGCTGTGATGTTAAAATGTTCACAGATTCTAATTTATAGTCTCACAAATATCCATCTGTGTGTCACATTTTATTAACAGATTCAACACTCTCAAATATGGAAAACAGATGCCATGAGTAAAGCATAAAATGTGATTTGTTACTGTTACATAAACGTGAGCATTTTATTTATAGTCAGAAATGATGGGTACATGGTAAAAATCATATAGATAGTCCATCAGAGAACCTCCTACATTCTGTGTCCAAATTGCAGTAAAGAGTATGAAACATGTTGGGCATAAAAGGTATCGAACATTTAATCGGACCGATTAATCAACTAACGCTTAAGTTGCCAACTCGTTTTTGAACAAAATGAATCCGATTTCTACACAGATTATCAGACCAAGCCTGGAAATTAAATAAAAAATGAGTGAAGTAAACTACTACTGTGACATGGAAGCTTGGTTTATGCAATTAGCACCCATGAGTCCTCATCTATGGGAATAGGAACAGCAATTCACACCGTTGAGGCATTATTTAATTTGTAAATACCAAGTTAATCTCCCACTCATTGTTTAAGGACCACTTTTGGGTTTGTTGTGAAGTAATGTTTAGAAAATCGTTGCAAGGTGAGAAATAAAGCGAAAAATATAACATTTCCACATTAAATGAATTGGTCGATCGGTAGATTAATAGAACTAATATAAACAAATTAATCAATAAACATTTTTTTTATCAACTGACAGCCCTAGAAAACATTATAAAACATTCCACGGGAAACACCCCACTTTACCCACAATGCAGTTCAGTCATTGAGCCTGTTTGTGTGTCTAAGGGGGGGGGGGTCGATGATAGTGGAGGTGTTTAATATTCTGATGTGGATGATGTGCGTGTGTGATGAGGAGAGCACGAGCCGGGTGGAGACAAAGGAAGCGGGGGAGCAGCCATCACGGTTAGAGCCGCGAGAGCTAGGTCTAATCATAATAATTAACATTTCCTGCATTGTCTGGGCTTTGTGTTAACGCTCATTTCTCCTCAGCTCTCTGCCCTCAATCTGTTCATCTGTGCTCATTGACAAGTGCCCCCCTGCCCCAGGGACGCTGCATACATTGACCCTTTCGGCGAAAAAAAAATACCGTTTTCACATTTCATGCACTCCATGAAGCATGTGCTACTAGAACTGGTGCGCCTGGTCCTGTTGATGTGATTTGTTTATTTTTTTCTGTTGCTTTTTAAATCCCTTCAGATGTGTGTGAGTGTTTTTAACAGGGGGATTTTCAGACATACTGTCTGTCATATGTGGTTTGGTACTCCTGTCTAATCTCTAACAGCCATATGCCCTTGGCACAAAGTCACAGCGCCCCTGCCTTTCACAAACACACACACACACACACACACACACACACACACACACAAAGGAGGGATTTGATCGAGATTGAGGGTGAAATAGCGAGAGGGAATTTGACTGGTATGGGTATTTGTATTATTAGATGAAATGGCTCTTGGATGAAATGGCTCCTGGATTTGTGGAACAAAATGTGTTCTCCACTTATTCCATATGTCAGTGCTAATCCCATTGACCTTGGCCATAATATGGCACATTCTACAACACTGGAGCCATCTGAGTTAGCCTCTGTGCTTGACTAGGGTAGACACTGATCTAAGGTCAGCTTTCCAAACGTTCTTCTGTGATGGTTATGCTAGGCGTTGAGGGAGGCTGAGCTGATCTCTAACCTGTGCCTCTGGGCAGAATCTTGCCTACTACATCTACAATAGTCTGTCTGAAGGGTAGTCATGGCAGGTTACATTGATGATAATGGCTCTTTGTATGCTAAGGATTACATGTATCAAATTGCATTGCAATGCGGTAATGTTCACTTGGTCTCAAGAGCTAAATACAGTTACCAATTTATCACACCAATTTGGTGATTCACGGTAGTCGACTCCGTACCACACACTAAGTTGGAAATTATGACACTAGACCCTGTGCATTGAACAAGCGATAAGGATGCATTTTCATCAGATTTGGGAAAATAATTGTGATCAATTCTGCATTTTAAACATGTTTGGTTTTGTATTTGACTTAGCAAATTATCCACTACATGATGTTAGTGAACCTTTGGTCTTTCAGTTTAGGCTGCATTCAGCATCTGTGCGTTCTAAAGGAAAGTGATTTCTTTGATAACACCCTGTGGTATTAGCCTTTATCCATCCCGGGGTAATTAGCTGTATCTGGATTCACCACTACGCCGGTGATTGCCCTTTGTGATACTGCAATAAATTATCCCTTCTCATCCCGGACCCGTTAATAAACAATTTGGATGAATGTCTGGCTGGCCAATTTGAAGGCATTAATTTTCATTAGAGACATCAAGCAGATCCTGGAATAACACCTGTGGCTAAAAGACAAGTGTGTGTGTGTGTGTGTGTGTGTGTGTGTGTGTGTGTGTGTGTGTGTGTGACAAGGACCAGGGGCCAGTGGCAGTCACAATGCTAGGATCATTCATCAGAAGGAAGGATCATTTTTATTTATTTTACTTTATTTTGTTGTTATTTACAGTAGAGAAACTGTACAGGGTAGTGGGGATGATGAGGTCTTTAGGAGGGACAGTCAAGATGTAGCCTGAAGAGATTGGTCTTCAGTCTGTGGCGGTAGGCCTGGATCAAGCAGGGTCATGGGGGGGGTCATGTGTGGGTGTGTGACTGTGTCTCGTGTGGGTACATTAGCGTCTCATTTTAAAGGGCTACTTTTCTATCAGCCTATTATGTATGTTTATATATCTATCTATATGTTTCTATGTGTGCATCTGGAGCTCAATACACTGATACTACAGTTATCCATACCAGAATGACATGTCATTCGTTCCTCTCGAGATGACTTCCAGTTGACCTTGAGCCGAACCAAACGAGCTCCCCGGGCTTGTCTCCGGCCTGCAGTGACATCCAGTCCCCGAGCTCTCCCCCCCTGTCTTCCCTGGTTGCAGTCATGACTACATTAGAAGCGGTAACATCTGTTTTGGGGTGTGTTTCTCCCACTGTGTTGTCAGTAACGTGACGTGGAACAGCCTGGCCATCCCAGACACACACTGCTCTCCAGATGGAGAGGGCTACCAGTGTCCCATGGGCTTCAAGTGTATGGACCTGGAGGACCTGGGCCTCAGCAGACAGGAGCTGGGCTACAGCGGCTTCAACGAGCTCGGTGCGTACGCACACACACGCACACACACACACACACACACACACACACACACACACACACACACACGCACACACGGATTCGGATGAATATCAACATATACAGTGAGTGTAATAACAGGACAGTGAATTGATTCATTTGATTTAAGATCCAAACGTTTGGAATGGAGAGCCAAAAGCAGAACAAATTGTCCCATTACATACACAGGACACTGTGTAACCTGTGTAACTGTTTGCTATATATAGGTATTTATAGTGCTGATAAACCTGTATATGTTCCAATTTTTCCAAATCTTTAATGGAAAAAAATCACACAATTTCTGCATGAAATGTCGTGCTGTTCCAACTGGACCAGAACCAGACACTAATGTAGCTTTAACCTCTTTATGGTGCAGCCATATGTCCTGTCGAGAATGAAACAGGGAGGTAGGAAACACCCCATTTGGGGGGAGGAAAAGAAAGAAAAAGCTGTCTACATGAGCCTTAGTCTGGGGTTTGTTCAACTTAGCAGCATGGTGCATTCTTATCGGCTGAATGAGGCCCAAATCCACTGTCAGTACACAGAGCACTGGCTCTAATCTCTAAATTGCTGTGAAGGAGAGAGCGAGAGCTTAACGGAGCTGCACACCTCGCCAGAGACTCACACATGGCGGACTAAGAGGAGGGATGGGAGGGAATGGGTGGGAAGGGATGTAAGCGGATGGGAGGGGAGGGGAAGGGAGGGGTGGGGAAGAGAGGTCATGGGAGGGGAGGGGAGATGAGGAGAGGGGAGTTGAGGGCAGGGGAAGAGAGGTGAGGAGAGGAGAGGGGAGTGCAGGTGAGAGGAGGTGAGGAGAGGAGAGGGGAGGGGGAGGGGAGGGGATATATACTAAAACATGTGATTCACTTCAGGTTAGTACAAAGACATACATTGAAGAGAATTTGTTTGTCTTTTTTGGGTGCATATTTATTTCCATCAACTGGAACAGTCTTCTTCTTTGTCGTTTGGGAATACGTGTACTCTTTATTACAATGTAAACTACCTCCAGAGCAACGGGATGTCAGAGACACACGGCTGTCGCTATTGTCAAAGAAGGTTTGATGATTGAGTGTTTTGGGATAAAGCCCAAAACAAGATTGACTGTGTGTCTGTGTGGAGCATTGCCGCGTGTCTTTTCTAGTCCCAGCTCCAGCGTCTCCATCAAGGCTGTTTTGTAAGTCTTTCATAACCCTCGTCATGTCCGCTCCCATTTTCTCCAAACGACTCTCACCATGAAAGTAGCCCACTTCCAAGCGTACAAAGGCCCTCTCTGTAGCACACAAACAGGTGGCAGAAGAGGCTTTTTCACAAGTCTCTGTCATTTGATGTGTCCTGACCCAGATATTTCTCTACTCTCAACAACCCATTTTTTCCCAGAGCAGAAGATGCTCGTTTCACTGCTGCAATCAGGGACAGGGAGACAATGGGATTGTCAAGTACCCTTAATGGATACTTTGGGCTTCAGTTGTAAATCAGTGGGATTGTGGGACAATTGTTCACTTTCTTTCTATGTGTCTGGATGTTTCTCCTTTTTCTCTCCCTCACTGTCTCACGGCAAAACTACACCAACACTGAAATGAGAGCATAGCTCCGTTAACACAGTTTTCAGTGTTCTTGCACCAAGAGCGAGACGAGATGCGTTGCCAGCGTTTTACTGCGAATGAGTTAAGTAAATTAGTTCATTCATTCTTCCTGCTGGGACAATATATACTGAAATGTGTTCACTCACTGCAATGCAAATCACTTTGGATAAAGGCATCAGCTAAATTACATATATTATACACTGAACAAAAATATAAACTAAAAACTTATAGCTCCAATTTTTCATCAGTTGAAATCAAAAGATCTAAGACTTTTTCTATGTACACAAAAGGCCTATTTCTAAAAAAAAAATGTTCACAAATTTGTTTATCTTTGATTTCAAACAAAAACAAAAGTGTTGCGTTTATATTTTTGTTCAGTGTATCTGATGACAAAATAAAGGGAGAATAATTTCAGCTACACTTCATAACTAGAAGCTATATTCTTCAAACCTTAACAACTCATCTGCATTTTCAATTATTTTAAATAGCCTATAGCTGCATGACATCAACAATTGCTTCCACACTATTTATCTTTTTTTCAATACAAGCCTAAAATGCGAAAACCATACCTTTTAATGTCTGCAGGGTGACTTTTGCAATTTTAGGATGATTGATGACTGATTTGGGAATCGTATTTGATAGGATGTGTTTATTTCTCTGCATCTACGGCTCCGCAATGCTCATGCTGCCGAAGAAAATAGCCCCGAAGCGTAAATATAATAATATATATAATATACACCATTTAGTTGACGCTTTTTTCCAAAGCAACTTACATTGCAGTGAGTGCATACATTTTTCAGTATACAGTATATGATCAGAGCGGGAATCGAACCCCCGACCTAAGCGTTGTTAGCGCCATGCTCTACCTACTTCGCTGCTTCAAGCGAGACTCACTTTGCAGACGTGCTGCTTCCACACATGGCCTAGCATGTCTCATAGATCACTGGCAGTTGTTCAACTGCGGCTGAAGTTAAAGAGACGTTACTGTGCTTTAAAAGTTTGGCCGTTATGGTGAAATCAGAATACCGTAATTTCTTGCACTAAAAGTAGATTTTTTAAGAATGTGTGAAGTCAATGACTGGCTCACCCTGGATTCTAAGGCCATACTTTATAATTTAAAAATCCCAGAGAGACTTAGTTTTTGTTAAATGTGTGTGGGTGCGTGGATGCGTGCGTGTGTGTGTGTGCGTGTGTGTGAGTGCGTGGGTGCTAGGCTTCCAGGGTGTTCATGGTGTCAGGAAAAATTAGGTTGCGCAGCACTTGGTGTTTTAAATGGGAGTTCCAGTATGAAGGAGCTTCATAGGGGGAGAGTGTACAGCACGTCCTTGGCCAAAGCAGCCCTTAGTGCCTGGCTTTGTGGCTGGTAGTGTGGCAGCTTCCCCACAGTTGAAAAAAGCAACATGAACTGTCCAAAGGATGTACACACACACACACACACACACACACACACACAAATACCTTGATAATGAGAAGCAGCTGAGCATTATCCATGTGATTCAATCCGCTGTGCTCTGTTTACGTCTGCATTCTTGTGCGTGAGTGGTGAAAGTGGCACAAGCGGAGCGAGGCGACTCAGGAACGACTTCAGGTGTTCAAGAACGAAACTGCTCGAGGAGTGTTTAAAAAGCGTCTCTTAAAGACGTTTACACACTACCCTTTTTTTGCACCGTTGTTTTATTCAAATGTCGATTTCAACATGTTTCACCGTTTCTCCCTCCATTACCTCTTTCTCTCCGCCCAACCTGTCTCTCTCTCCCTCCCCATAACCTGTCTGTCTCTTTGTCCCCATAACCTGTCTCTCTCTCTCTCTTTCCCCCTAACTTGTCTGTCTGTTTCTCCCCATAACCTGTCTCTCTCTCTCTCTCTCTCTCTCCCCCCCTAACTTGTCTGTCTGTTTCTCCCCATAACCTCTCTCTCTCTCTCTCTCTCCCCCTAACTTGTCTGTCTCTTTCTCCCGATAACCTGTCTCTCTCTCTCTCTCCAGGCACGAGTATCTTCACGGTGTACGAGGCTGCGTCCCAGGAGGGCTGGGTGTTCCTCATGTACCGAGCCATCGACAGCTTCCCCCGCTGGCGCTCCTACTTCTACTTCATCACTCTAATCTTCTTCCTGGCCTGGCTCGTCAGGGTACGACCCCACCGGACCTCTCACACAACACGGACCCCATTACATGACACGTTTGCATGTTTTCAATTCAATTTCAAACAAATTCAAAAAGAACTCACTACCGTTGAAACGGTCTAAAAGTAAAAGACATAGCCTTTACAGTACAGTACAGTACAGTATGAACATCTCTCTCACTGTCTCTCTCTCTCTCTCTCTCTCTTTCTCCATTTTTCTCTCTTTCTCTCTCTCAGAATGTCTTTATTGCTGTTATTATCGAGACATTTGCTGAGATCAGAGTTCAGTTCCAGCAGATGTGGGGGTCAAGAAGTAGCACCACCTCTACAGCTACAACGCAGGTACTCCTACACACACACACACACACACACACACACACACACACACACACACACACACACACACACACACACACACACACACACACACAGTCTCTGTGACAGTAACAAGTACAGATGCCTCCTCTTTCAGTATAGTTGTCTCAGCAGTTAGAACAGTATTTAGCAATGAGGAACAAATAGATTAGATGTCTCTTCCAGTACATTTAAATGATGTCAATTGAATCAGTGGCATTTAAATAGTTATAATCCATAGTAAATCCACAGTCCTTTCCTCTAGGCTTGTGTAATACACTGACCATGTACACTGCATTTCAAAATGCATATTTAATGTGTAAATGGCCCTCGGCCCTCGTTTCATTATTATTACTCTCTAAGATAATGATGATTGGTTATGCTAATGAGCTGGTTTGGGGGGAATGTCAGATATGCTTAGAGGACAGAGCAGGTTTGGGAAAATCTGATAAACACACACATGCACACACACAAACACACACACACACACACACACACACACACACACACACACACACACACACACACTGTATAAAGATAGCCCTGGTGACCGTTCTCTGGGGGGCTGGTAGGTGGACTGCATACAGGCAGGTTTTAAAGGTGTTTGGCCAGCTGTCAGCCCATCACACTGCTCCCAGACACAGCCTGCAGAGAGAGGGAGGTCAGGTAGCCAACAGAGACGTGAGTCATACAGAGAGAGAGACCATTAAACTCCTCCTCTGACCCTTCCTTGACATCCAAACCTAAGGACGTTTCACATCTTTACAGTTGGTCAATATTGCCGCTGTCACTTTGACTGTTTGGGGGTTTAGTTTTAGCTAAGAAAAACAATTGTATATCCTCAATAAAGGAATAAACAGGATATTGGTCTCTCTGCCTCTCTCCTAAGTAGGTTGCCAGGATGAGCGGATCATTCTGTGAGTCTGTGGCGTGGGCTGTGTACAAGATGAGGATTGTGTGTAAGAGAGACAGTGTGAACACAGGCAGACTGCTGTACTGTCTCTGCCAGGCCCAGACACACACACGCACGCACACACACACACACACACACACACACACACACACACACACACACACACACACACACACACACACATACACTGTACACACACACACACACACACACACACACACACCCAGGCTCAGAGTGGCAGAGTGAAGTGGCGTGGTGCAGTTCAAAAGCTGGAGTTGGCCCCGGGTAGAGCTGGCGGAGTAAGGCTGGCAGGGCACAGCACCATAAGCCCCATGGCTCCTTAGTTCTGCCATGGTCTGGATGGAGCCTGCGTCGAGAGGGAGAGAGAGAGAGTGTGGAGGAGGGGAGTTTAGAGGACTCGGAGAGAGAGGGAGGTGCTGTAGGTCGAGGAGGGATGGGAAGAAGCTTGGATTTGCAACTTGGGTTTCTTCCATTCCGGTAAATTCAGTTTGGGTCTAGCTGAAGGGAAGAAGGATGGGGCGGGGGGGGGGATTATGGGTAGACGAAGAGAGAGGGTGAGGAGGGTGAAGGTGTAGAGGTTAAGAGGGTGAAGAGCTGAGGTGAGGATGGGGAGATGGGGAGAGAGAGGAAGAAGCTGGGAGGAGGGAGCGTGGAAGGGAAGACGGGGAGGGGAGGACACAGGGGGAGGAGGAGGGGAGGACACAGGGAAGAGGGACGAGCATGAGGATGAGGTAGAGAACCAGTTAACTCCATCCGAGAGCTTATGCCAGAACCCATTGTGATGAAAGGGGAGACACAGTGCATTGGGGGGTCAGAGAATAACAACTAAATCCATTCTGTTTAAGTCTATCCTACCTATGCCAAGATTGAAAACTCTGATATGTTTCTTTCTTTTTCTTTCTTTTTTTTTTGACCCATTCTCTGGGAAATAATGAGGTTCACACCTGCAGCTAGGCCTCTGTCATGGTTTACACCTGCAGCTAGGCCTCTGTCATGCCTAATGAGGTTTACACCTGCAGCTAGGCCTCTGTCATGAGGTTCACACCTGCAGCTAGGCCTCTGTCATGATAATGAGGTTTACACCTGCAGCTAGGCCTCTGTCACACCTGCAGCTAGGCCTCTGTCTTACACCTGCAGCTAGGCCTCTGTCCCTCACCTGCAGCTAGGCCTCTGTCATGAGGTTTACACCTGCAGCTAGGCCTCTGTCATGAGGTTTACACCTGCAGCTAGGCCTCTGTCATGAGGTTTACACCTGCAGCTAGGCCTCTGTCATGAGGTTGACACCTGCAGCTAGGCCTCTGTCATGAGGTTGACACCTGCAGCTAGGCCTCTGTCATGAGGTTTACACCTGCAGCTAGGCCTCTGTCATGAGGTTGACACCTGCAGCTAGGCCTCTGTCATGAGAATGACACCTGCAGCTAGGCCTCTGTCAGGCCTCCGTGCCAAAACAACTTAAAGGTTGAATGAAAGAAGAAAACCCCCGCGAAGCAGCGAATAGGATTGCGTCTGGTAACGAAGCCTCCTGCCCTTCT
>NC_137677.1:49002687-49005187 GCF_963989245.1 Nansenia antarctica
TGAAGACCACTGATGACGTGATCCATCATACCACATTGATCTGTATTTCGCGGGGGTGGCAGTCTTAAATTAATACGCCTTTAAAAAGCCTCAACCCGCCGTAATGGATGATGTGACACCATCCGTGGGGCGCGGGGCGCAAAACGGTCGATTACGTGAGGGATGTCTTCATTTCCGCATAAAAAACCGCCGCGCGATCGTTAGTTTTGGCGTTGCCTTGCCTTGTTTCATTATTGCGGTACCTGGGAAATCGTGGGAGGAAATCACTCTCCCGAGCTTTTGAATAACATTAGCGGTCCCCCCCCCCCCCTTCTCTCTCTTTGATAACACTAGTAATCTCTGTCTTCCTCTGATAGACAGAAACGGCGGTCAGCACTTCCTCTTCGCTCTCTTTGACTCTCTTCTTTAGCTGCGAAGAGCACCGTCCTGCTATAAATTGAAGCCAGCCTATCCTATTTCCCTGCTGCCAAGGGCCCCTGACCTTGTTAGGAGGATGTGTTGCAGGCAGACTGAGTGGGTTGGTGTGTGTGCGTGTGCATGTGTCTGGGCGTGTGTGGGTGTGAGAGACAACAGTGCTGACCCAACTTTTCCTGTGGTTATCAGGATAAACAGTTATTCAGGGAGCATTCTAGGTCCTGAGAGTTCTAGAGTCTTCAGGCGGACAGGTCTTCACGGCGATGCGTCATTCGGTTTGTCTTAAGGTTCGGACCGGTCTTATGACGGGGTGCTTAAAAATCCACCTGAAACCACCTTAGGTTGTCAGACACGCATTTTCAGAGCTTGGTACTGGAACTGTGATCATTACAAGAAAACACGTCTCACACGGGAGAGCTACAAGTAAGCTGTTTGTACAGAAAGCACTCGATGTCCCAAGGACATCCCAGTCGGTCTCACCCCCTCCAGACCAGACAGTCGAGACGGAGAGGGCAGACAGGGAACACTGGCTGGCTGTGTTAGCAGGAGAAGTGAAGTGTGCGGCTGTTCTTCCACACCGCGCTGCCAGCTTCCAGAGTAATTGGGCATCAGGTGATTAAAAATATTCATGCCTGGCAGGTGGGCGCTACCTACAGTCAGGCTTTTTTATTTTTTCTTCCCCCATCTGTGTGACTGCCTGTCTGTCTGTATCTCATCGGAGCTGTCTCTCATCTAATTTTTCTCGCTGCCTGTCTTGCCTGTGTGTGATTCCATCTCTATGCATATCGGCCGTGTCTATCTGTCTGTTTCTGTCTGCCTGTCCATCCGCCCACCTACCTCCCTCTGTCAGTCTGTCCCTGCCCCTCTGTCTGTCTGTGCCCAGTGAGAAGCAGCAGGTGGGGGGTAGCCAGCTAATTGATTAGCCACCTGCTCCTGCTGGAGCCAGAGGAGGAAATAGCAGCTTTCCCTCCTGAGGTGATAGGGACAGAAATAGCCCTAACAAGCAGAACCTGCTCTGTGAGAGAGAGATTGTTTTTCACTGTTGTTGATCAGAGTTTGGACCCCCCCCAATACTTCACCTCACTAGGTCTAACCCACTCTAGGTAAATACACACAGTAGCTGCACATCTATCCTAGTAAACACTCATAACAACAACAACAACAACAACAACAACAACAACAACAATAACCACGGCAACAACAACAACAGCAGCAGCCCCAGATGTAGCTCCCCCTCTGCGCTGACACCATTGAACCGTGGACAGTGGTCAAGCAGCACATTGCCGCGATCAAGCAGCACACTGCTGTGTGATGTGTATGTGTGTGTGTGTGTGGTTTACAGCAGAGAGAGTGATAGAGAGTGTGTGGTGATGTGATCCTCTTCTGGTAGAGAGAGGCTGCTGGAGGTTAATGAGGTGTCCTCTTTCTCTCTCCCCATAGGTCTCACATTGTACATGCTAATTAGCCCCAGGTCTTTTCCCATCGTGTAATTACTCACTCATTCTAACGCAGTCTGTGCAGCAGGAGTCAGGAGACGGAGATACTCTAGCATCTCACTTTGATTTCGGGAACGGGTTTCAGCTTTTAATGATGGGAAACTTTTAGGGGGTTTTTACTTGTGCAAAGTGGAAATTAGCTCGAAAAACGCTATCTGGCCCACTTGGGAGCTGCCGTTTTTTTAGCACTGTCCAATAGAAAAGTGTTAACAGAGTGAAATGTTGCTTTAACAACTTGCAATCCAATTTCCAGTACCTGTATTAACCTAAGTTTAATTAATTTGAATATAAAACATCAAATCTAAACCAGGGAGTCCCTGCGATGACTTCGTCAATGACTAAAACTAGACTAAAATGTTTTTGAGTTTTTGTTGACTAACCCTAACCCTAAGAAGGATAACAATGACAAAAAATGAGACTAAGACTAATGTGCATTGTCGTCTAAAGACTAAGACTAAATGTAAAACGGCCTGCCAAAATTAACACTGCTGTCCACACCTCGTCAGCCAGGCTCCTAGCAGTGCCCCCATAGGTACGGTCTGCTAACTGTATGCCCCCCTCCCCCATTTCCCCAACCCCCCCCCCCCACA
>NC_137677.1:49010187-49015187 GCF_963989245.1 Nansenia antarctica
ACGACTACATAAAAGTATGTGTAAGTCTCTCTTGTCATCATCATGTCTCTGTCTTAAATCATAAGAATTAACATTTCCATTGTTTGTCACATTGAAATGTCATTAGTTTGTCTCATTTCTCTTGTTTCATCCGGCAATAGCTTCCTTCAGCATCTGCAACATTCTCTCCCCACTTCTGCAATGGTTAACTTAGACCCGATCTTAACAGCATCTCGGTCTTTGAGTCCTTCGCTCAATGTCTCTTGATTTCCTTGATTCTGTCAGGAAATAGAATCGACAGGCATTGTCAGAATACATTCCAGGTCTTTCTTGCTGAATTGTGTTTTCTCCATCAGAAATGTCCTCCTTTGATGTTTCACAGTCTTAGAGTCTTAATGCGTATTTCTCTGTTCACTAAATCAATCAAAATGTTATATGTCTGCTGAATCAACACAGATTTGCATGATAATTTCATTATGAGACAAATTTGTCTATTTGTTGTATGTTGTAGCTCGATGTCTGTGTGTGTGTGTGTGTGTGTGTGTGTGTGTGTGTGTGTTTGGTTACAGGAGCAGTCTCCATTCTATTAATAGCCTAGGGTCAGAGTTTTAACACTCTCGCCCTGTTGTGAAGCTTGGTTCAGAAATATGGTTGTTATTTATTTCATTCTTAATGATAACATTCTGCGTGCCATACATGTATGCTTCCCATGATGTTAATAGACATGCGGTTTTAGTAATCAATTATGTTGATTGAAACTTCTCTTAGAGTCTTTTAAATATTATGGCCAAATCTTTTCAAACTTAGTTTTCCTCAAAGTGCTGTGCTTTCAATCACGTATTTAAGGTCTTGTCCCTAACTTAATACACAATAGACTTCTGCTTTGTTCCTTACAAAGTTCAGAATCTCAATAAATCCTAACTCTCAGTGTTTTGACCAGTCACACCGTCTTTGACTATACAGCGCCTTCTATTCAAACTATTTTAATTTAGTACTTTCCAATATCAATACATCTCCTTTTTGAAAAAATTAGATTCGTTCTAGAACAGCGATTCAGGTTAAGCAAATAATTACATTGTGCCTTACCTGTTTCGCTGAATCTAGCATCCTGTTCGTTAGAAGCCATTTGGTATAGTGTTCGTGACGCCATTTGATAATAATAATGTTCGTGACGCCATTTGATATAAGGAGATCTTTCTTGGTCACGTGGCCGGAAATTATATATTGATGACTCAGAGAGAAGGTTGAATCGTAATCATTGTATTAGGCAGATCTGGGTTGCATTCCCATGTACAGATGTTTCCAAGACAGCATGCTCTGTTAAGTCCAAGCTTCAAGCATGGCTACGACATGGCTGGTGCCGAGCCTGGCTGTGGCATAGAGATGCCAAGCATAGTACTGATGTTTGTTACAGCTTATATACAGTTCTCAGAGAGGGAAATAGCTTTACCTCGTAACTTACAATATTGACATTAGTTCCCATACATGGCTCTATCCTGTGTTCATGCTGCTCTGCTTTGCTGCTGACCACTGGGCTAAGGCTCCTATGTCCTTTAGAGTTAAACTGGTCTTACTGTTACTTGATATGGTATGTGCCTGCTCCTAAATATGTTGTTGACTACTGAGAGTGGGCACACCTAAAGTATGTTTAAGGTTAAACAATGAGTATTGCAATATTTGATAGGCACACAACAATTTGGCATAGTCACACAAAAACGCATCATATCAGATAGGAAGAGCGAAATAAATAGATAGAGACTCTCTTTCCTGTGATGAATAAATCTTCAAATATAGTCCAACCTTTTCTAACCTCTGAGTGTCTGTGTCTGTGTGTGTGTGTGTGTGTGTGTGTGTTCACGTGCATTGCTGCAGGCGTGTGTCTGTGTATTTGTTCGACAGCCCTTCTGCTCACAGAAAGAGGTGGCTTCTTCCAACAGGGCTTCATAAAGACCCTCTCTCCTGCTGTCTGACAGACCTGCCCGGGAACACCTCCATCTCTCTCCCTCCATCGCTCTCCCTCCATCCTTCCCCCTCCATCCTTCCCCCTCCACCACCCCAGACAGTCTCCTCATTCTGCGTGAGATTCCGCCTACACGCAAGCTGTATATTCTCTCCTAGTTTCGCACAGACATCTGACATTCCCTTCTGATTTGGCGTTTAATCAAATCAACACGATGGTCAAACTAGAAAGAAACACTTCTTTTTCATCCGAGAATGACGGTGTTTTAAATGTTATGAAAATGGCGTCGCTGTTGCACTCTTATCAAGTGCAGTTCTCTGATACAGGAATAACCTTGTTTTTTCCACTTTTGAGGACTGATTTAACTCCGGCCAGTGTCTCCCCCATTGCGTTGCCTCATGATGGTGTCCGTTTTGTCCCGTTGTTTTAGACATTCCACAGCCGAGCGGCTCTCTGTTTGTGGTGTCTGAATACACAGTGATTCTGCAGCCTCTCCTCTCCTCTCTCTGGCTGATGAAAGCCTCCTGATTTGCTTTTCATTAAACCTGCAGTTTAGCTGGAGGCCAAGTTTGCTTGTTGCCATTTCCAATAAGACCCACCGCCTTCATGCTAGTCTCCCCTCCCTGTTGGTCCCTTCTACCGTCTGTCTGCCTCTGTCTCTGTCTCTGTCTCTGTCTCTGTCTCTGTCACTGCCTCTGTCTCTGTCTCTGTCTCTGCCTCTGTCTCTGCCTCTGTCTCTGCCTGTCTGTCTCTGCCTCTGTCTCTGCCTCTGTCGCTGTCTCTGCCTCTGTCTCTGCCTCTGTCTCTGTCTCTGTCTCTGCCTCTGTCTCTGTCTCTGCCTCTGTCTCTGTCTCTGTCTCTGCCTGTCTGTCTCTGCCTCTGTCTCTGTCTCTGTCTCTGTCTCTGCCTCTGTCTCTGCCTCTGTCTCTGTCTCTGTCTCTTCCTCTGTCTCTGTCTCTGCCTCTGCCTCTTCCTCTGCCTCTGTCTCTGCCTCTGTCTCTGTCTCTGTCTCTGTCTCTGCCTCTGTCTCTGTCTCTGCCTCTGTCTCTGTCTCTGTCTCTGTCTCTGTCTCTGCCTCTGTCTCTGTCTCTGCCTCTGTCTCTGTCTCTGTCTCTGCCTCTGTCTCTGTCTCTGCCTGTCTGTCTCTGCCTCTGTCTCTGCCTCTGTCTCTGTCTCTGCCTCTGTCTCTGTCTCTGCCTCTGTCTCTGCCTCTGTCTCTGTCTCTGTCTCTTCCTCTGTCTCTGTCTCTGCCTCTGCCTCTTCCTCTGCCTCTGCCTCTGTCTCTGCCTCTGTCTCTGTCTCTGTCTCTGTCTCTGCCTCTGTCTCTGTCTCTGCCTCTGCCTCTGTCTCTGTCTCTGTCTCTGCCTCTGTCTCTGTCTCTGTCTCTGCCTGTCTGTCTCTGCCTCTGTCTCTGCCTCTGTCTCTGTCTCTGTCTCTGTCTCTGCCTCTGTCTCTGCCTCTGTCTCTGTCTCTGCCTCTGCCTCTGTCTGTCTGTCTCTGTCTGTCTGTCTCTGCCTCTGCCTCTGTCTGTCTGTCTCTGTCTGTCTGTCTCTGCCTCTGCCTCTGTCTCTGTCTCTGCCTCTGCCTCTGTCTGTCTCTGTCTGTCCCTTCTACCGTCTGTCTGTCTCTGTTTTTCCCTTCTACCGTCTGTCTGTCTGTCTCTGTCTGTCCCTTCTACCGTCTGTCTGTCTGTCCGTCTGTCTCTGTCCCTTCTACCGTCTGTCTGTCTGTCTGTCCGTCTGTCTGTCGACAGACTTACAATCAATGCATTGGTATCTGTCTGTCTGTCTCTGTCTGTCCCTTCTACCGTCTGTCTGTCTGTCTGTCTGTCTGTCTCTGTCTGTCTGTCTGTCTGTTTCTGTCCATCCTTTCTACCGTCTGTCTGTCTGTCTCTGTCTGTATGTCTGTCTCTGTCTGTCCCTTCTACCATCTGTCTGTATGTCTGTCTGTCTGTCTGTGTCTGTCTGTCTCTGTCTGTCTGTCTCTCTCTTACCGCATGTCTGTCTCTCTGTCTGTCTGTCCCTCTTACCATCTGTCTGTCTGTCTGTCTGTTTCTGTCCGTTTCTGTCCATCCTTTCTACCGTCTGTCTGTCTGTCTGTCTCTGTCTGTATGTCTGTCTCTGTCTGTCTGTCTCTGTCTGTCCCTTCTACCATCTGTCTGTATGTCTGTCTGTCTGTCTGTGTCTGTCTGTCTGTCTCTGTCTGTCTCTCTCTCTTACCGCATGTCTGTCTCTCTGTCTGTCTGTCCCTCTTACCATCTGTCTGTCTGTCTGTCTGTCTGTCTGTCTGTCTGTCGTTCTGTTGTTCTGTCTGTCTGTCTGTCCCTTTTATCATCTGTCTGTCTGTCTCCCTAATGGTTTTACAGATACAGGTTGTATGGACGTGATATTGGTAGTACAATAGGTATTCATATATTAATGAATATGAATGTGTTTGTTTGCCTTGATTTTTCAGCATAGCTTTAGGTGACGCATGCAAACAGCATTAATACTGCATAGGGAAATACATTAACAGTACTTGAGAGTTTTCAAATAAAGGTTGTTAGACAAAATGTGTACAAAACACTTGTTCTCAAAGGGAGCCCTTGTGAAGGTCAGTCTTGCCTGTATTCCAATCTGCCGAGGAGGTAATGGTTGATTAATTTACACTCAGTGAGATTTGGGAGAAGAAACCCACAGTAAATATGTGCTACTGAAGGGGAATCTAATTTCATTGCTCCCTAACTCCTATTCAAAGTAATCCAATCCAGCCCAGTGGAATATCAATGCCCCCTCTCCCTCCCTCCCTCCATCACTCTGTCTGAGAGAGACGTCCTTTAGACATAGTGGCTCGGGAATTATGAGGAGGACTTTGTAACATACTGTACTGTCTGGAACCCAACACAGGTCTTTGCCATAGATAACATGGTGTGGATGAACTGATCAAAGATGCCAAAGCATACACCCAAAATGGCCGGCGGCTAGTGCCACGCACAAACTTCTGCTTTGAAAAGGAATATCCGTTCTTTACTAATTGTAAGATGGTCTCTGTTTCCACAGCAACTGATGCGCACCTCTGTATT
>NC_137677.1:49020187-49022687 GCF_963989245.1 Nansenia antarctica
ATGTTCTGCTTCGTGGAGGAGCTGGACCGGTTCACCACCTTCCCCAGGGTAAGGCTATCCCCGGTTCATTCACTCAGGTCGTTCCCTCGGCTCTCTGTTCTATCTATGTAAGAGGTAACTTGTTCAGAGAAACCAGGAGAACTGAAATTCATGGGTGCTCCCGTAAGACTCCATGCCAAGAAAACACATGAAAACCTCGACGATGCAAATGGTGTCGTCCTTAATGTGGGGACAGATGTGAGACCCTCGATCCACCTCCTTTGATTTCTAAGTGCTCATGAGTATCTTTCTTTCTCATTAGCCACATCGTTTCATCCCCCTCTTTTTTTTTTATCCTGTCGTTCCACTGATCCCGTCACAGTGGGAATTGGAGGGACTCTCGTCAACAGATGCCGCTCATTTGCTGCTCATCGTCTTCTTTTTCCAGGGATACACGCACGCATGCACACACACACACACACACACACACACACACACACACACACACACAGTTAATGATGTTTGTCCGTCTCCCCTGTGGGTAGACCTGTTGTTGGGTTTATCTTTATCTGCAGTGACTGGGGGAGCCTGAAGCCTGGGAGGAGATCAGAGGAGATGAGAGGGGAGGGCAGGAGATGAGATGAGAGGAATGGAGAGAAGAGGAGAGGGGAGGGAAGGGAAGGGAAGGGAAGGGGAGGGGATGAGAGGAGAGGAGAGGAGAGGAGAGGAAAGGAGAGGAAAGGAGAGAAGAGGAGAGGGGAGGGAGGAGAGGAGAGGGAAGGGGAGGAGAGGAGAGCAGAGGGCAGGAGATGAGAGGAGAGGAAAAGAGAGAAGAGATGGGAGAGGAGGGGAGGAGATGAGAAGAGATGAGAGGGCAGCTCACAAGGACTCCTGGGGCCACAGAGTCGCAGCTGGCCGGATCTCAGACCTTCATCTGACCTCCACACAACAGCAGGAAGCTGAAGATAAGGCTATGTCTCTCTTCTCCTTTGTTTTGGTTTCAGAGACACACACACACACGCTCAAACACAACAGAGAGGGGGAGGTGATGCGTGTAACAGCTCTTGTGTGAAAGCACGCCCCAAATGTCAGAGCTGTACGTCACATCTTCCACTGAATGAATGTCACAGGGTGATCTTTGATGTCCTAGGATGTCCTGGACCTAGGTCTTGGTGTGTCTGATGATGGTTAGTGGTTGTCTGATAACCCCCCCCCCCCCTCTCTCTCTCTCTCTCTCTTTCTCTCCTTCTCTTGCTCCCCTCTCCATCCTCTAGGCATTTATGTCTATGTTCCAGATCCTGACGCAGGAGGGTTGGGTGGATGTGATGGACCAGACTCTAGTGGCTGTGGGACCCTTCTGGGCTCCAGTGGTGGCCATCTACTTCATCCTGTACCACCTTTTCGCTACCCTGGTAAGAACCCGAATCCCACGTCGCCAGCTCCCAAAGTTAGCTAAGACTACCGACAAAAAGACGAGCGATGAGTCATCATAATGTGAAATGATATTATGAAAGGATAATAAAGGCTTTTCATTCCACTGTTCTATTCTACACTCCCTCCCCCCCCCCCCCCCCCCCCGAACAACTCGATATTGGCATGACCAGTCAGTTTGTTCCCAGCCCCAGACAAGGTTGATACCCTCGGTCCGCCGTGGCTAGTAGTTTAGCCTCGATCGACTTTTTCCCAGCGTTTTTACATTTCAATAAGAATAAGCCGCCGCTGGATGCTGGGGTACAATAACGTTCCTCTCGTGATTCCCCCTGCGATGATGCAGAATGAGTGTGACAGGGTCGGCATTGATTCCGACGCTCTGCGTTTTGTTTGTTAATCAGCGTTGAAGGACTGAGCGTTGACATTTCCACTGTCGGGGCCCCCTGATAATAGAAGCTATCAGACGACACAGCCCAATGCAGCATGACTCAGACCCCTCGCGTGAAACACAGAGAGGATGTCTCGATTCTCACAAATACAATTAAGGAGCGGAGTTTCATTCTCACAAAAGCATCTGGAAATATCATGAGACCTGATTGTTCCCTCCCCCGTGGGTCAGATTCTAGACATAACAGAGTTTTGTTTTCACAGCCTAGAAAAACATGAAGGATGTTTTGAAAAACAACAGTTCATGACCTCCTCCGCTTTGTTGCGTTTCAGATCCTGCTCAGTCTTTTCGTGGCCGTAATCTTGGATAATCTGGAACTGGATGAAGACTTGAAGAAGCTCAAACAGGTAAACTCTCGTTCGGCCAGTCACACCAAGCATGTTTTTTCTCATGTCAGAGATCAATCTATCATTCAAGCTTTGCATTGGACGTCCTTCGGTTTCCTGCGTTTAAGATATGATCAGTGTACTTTGGTATTGAAGGAATAGTCTGCCTGTGTCTGACCTACTGTAAATTGTCTCTGAAGAAATGCCATACAATTCCAGCATTGTTCATTTTTTTGTTCCAAATATTAATTTCGGGTTGTCTCTTTCTTACAATGTAATGGATGTGATGGCAGCTGGTGAAAGGTCGAACAAGTTG
>NC_137677.1:49032687-49037687 GCF_963989245.1 Nansenia antarctica
TGTTTGAACCAGCCCTTAAGCCATCTGACCATACTGCCATCTAGTGCAGGTGTGTGTGTGTGTGTGTGTGTGTGTGTGTGTGTGTGTGTGTGTGTGTGTGTGTGTGTGTGTGTGTGTGTGTGTGTGTGTGTGTGTGTGTGTGTGTGTGTGTGTGTGAGTGAGTGTGAGTGTGAGTGTGCGTCAGTGGATGCATATGTGTGTGTGGCTGGGGATCAGCTCGGCTGGGGGTCAGCTCAGCCATGATGGATGGTCTCGTATCAGGTTAACAGACACAGCTGTGAGAGGGGTCTCACAACAATAATAGACCCTGAAAAACAAAGAGAGAGAGAGAGAGATTGAGAAAGAAAGAGAGGATGATAGTGGAGGAATGCTTGGGTACTCAGATTGGGGGCAAAGTTATTAATCTTCATCTAGCTGATCCCCCCCCCCTGACAGGAATGGTTAGGAACTCACAGTACAGTACTCAGTGGCATAGGAGGGACTTCTGATGGGAAGCGTGTGTGTTTGCTGCTTTTTTTAATGCTTTCTCTCGGCTGTCAAAACGCATGTGGAGCTAGTCAGAGGCCGTGGAGGAGTAGATCAGAGAGGGAGAGAGAGAGCGATGTGGAGAGAGGGGGGTTAAGAGGAGAGGAATGGTGGGTCTAGAGAGGCGGGGAGTGAAGAAGAGAGAGAGGGAAGGAAGGAAGGAAGGAAGGAAGAGATGGGACAGGAGAGACACTAGAGCGTTGGTGTCGTGGCTTAGTGGTAAACGACACATTTGTACAGTTCCCATCCCCTGAATGTTGCCAGGTAGGTCTGATAGTCTGCCCTCCCCTCTCCTCTGTATCCCTCTCCACTTTCACACTGTCGTTAAAATGGAATACGACAGTGTGCAACAGGGACAGACGACGTCCCAGGCTGTCTCTCTTGACTACAGCTGTCACAGGCACCTTCTCATCACCCCGGCAACAGAAGGGATAGACTTTTTCCTCTCACCACCGAACACCTGATCAGACACGCCCTTTTGTCACTCTGTCTCTGTGTGTGTGTGTCTGTGTGTCTGTGTGTGTGTGTGTCTGTGTCTGTGTCTGTGTCTGTGTCTGTGTCTGTGTCTGTGTCTGTGTCTGTGGGTCTGTGTGTCTGTGTGTGTGTGTGTGTGTGTGTGTGTTCGTGTGTGTGTGTTTTCACGGGGTGGGGGCTACGATTAAGTTTCTCTCCTCCCCACTGAACGGTATTTCACTTGAGAAGGCCGCTCGATATTGAATATGCATTTTGTATGAGGGGCTTTAGGTTGGCCAAATGTGTTTGAGAGTTATTCGATTATGGCCTGCCAGAGAGAATACTTATTTATTAATTAAACAGGGAGCCTCGCCCTCCTTCTCACTGATATGAAGTGAGAGAGAGAGAGAGAGAGAGAGAGAGAGAGAGAGAGAGAGAGAGAGAGAGAGGAAGAGAAGAGAAGAGGAGAGAGAGAACAGAAAAGAGAGGAGTGGACAGGAGAAGACAGAATAGAAACACACACACACACACACACACACACAAACACCTCATCATCATCGCGTCTGTGCGTCATGCAAAGATGGCTGCCAGTCTGGATCAGACTGCTCCCCCCTGCCTCCCAGGGGGACCATGGCTGGGCTGGGCTGGGCTGGGCTGGGTTGGGCTGGGCTGGGCTGGGCTGGGCTGGGCTGGGCTGGGCTGGGCTGGGCTGGGCTGGGCTAAGCTGGGCTGGGCTGGGCTGGGCAGGGCTGGGCTGGGCTGGGCTGGGCTGGGCTGGGCTGGGCTGGGCTGGGCTGGGCTGGGAAGCTTCCGGGCCCTAGCATGTTTGGGGTGAAGCCTTGTCGAGCGACAGATGGTGTTACAGCCTAATGAAGGTAATTAAAAGGATACATAGTAAGAGAAGGAGGTGGAGACATACTTCCATAAGCACCCCTTTACAACCTTACTCCCACTCTGCAAACACTACACACTCACTACACACACACACACACACACACACGTGCGCACACACCCTCTCCTCCGCCTAGTTCACTGATCAATACCCCCAGCACATGCTGTGCCTCATGATGAATCATGCAGGATGCAGCTCTATCCTATTAGTGCTACATTACATGTTCCACACACACGTACACACGCACACACACAGAGTTGACAGCTGTTGGTGGATGTGGGTGATGTGGAGAGACCCCTCGTGGCTGGTCTGGGCTGCAGGCTGAACGCTCCTCCATCCCTGGTGAGGAAGTGTCTGTCCTCCCACCGGGCCCCGGCGCCGGGCTTGTGTAGGCAGCAGCAGGAGCGTGGGCGCACATTCATCAACTCCCTATTGTCTTCTTTCTCTCTCTCTCTCTCTCTCTCTCTCTCTCTCTCTCTCTCTCTCTCTCTCTCTCTCTCTCTCTCTCTCTCCGCAGTTTTCTTTTTAAAGGAATTCTATATACTGTGTATTCACAGTCCTCATAGAGCCTGCATTCACCAAATTAAAGCTGAACGTTCACCGTACCCCCCCCCCCACTCCTTCGAGAGAGAGAAAGATAAAGTGGGAGAGAGAGAGGTGTTTTTTTGTTGTTAATCCTTTTATACTGGTTTTCGGGAAAATGACGTAAATCAGTGGCCGACAACCCTCTTTGGTCCTGGCGAACGAAATGTTTGTGTGTAGGTTTGTTTTTTCTTTTTTGTTGTTGCGCACTTCCCACAGTATACAGACACGTCGGATTGTACTGTACCACTCAAAGGGTACTGGAACACACCCCTGTAGACTCCCCTAGAAGCTAGGGGGGCTAGGACATAAATCATGTACGGACGTTGAAAGGGGGCTCCGCTCGCCAGGACGCCCCCCCCTGGTCTCCCCGGGTCCCTATAGCGTGTCCTCTCCCTCAGACAGAGAGATCAAAGACACGGGCGTTGGGGGGGTGGTGGTGGTGGTTAGGGGGGGGCTCACTGAGTTTGCTCGGTCGTAAATCACCTTTATTTGAAGAGGATCCGCTACCCCAGACCCGGGGGCTGACGCAGGGCTTCCTCTGATGTAAAGCACACCTGTACAGCCCCGCGCTGCGGTATTCCCCTGTCAGCCCTTCCAGTTCCTCTGTTTACACTTGAAGAGGCAGCTGCTGCTGCTGCTGGTGGGAAACCTGAGAGACTTTGAGATATCCGGTTGGGATCGAGGATCGAGCTCGTCCGTGGGGGGGGGAGGCCGGCGGGCGGAGGCAGACGTTCGGAGGATGGCGCTCGACGTCGGAGCGCGTGGAACGCAACGAGGAACGGTGTCAAGCATTTCTGTCTGATTACCGTTCTGCATTCACCTTCCGCGCGTTCTGCGATGAGTCCGTCCTCGGATTTCTACCTCCATCGGCCTCCCCTGGCCTAGTCTCTCTTCTCACTCCTCTGTTCTCTCTTCCTCTCCACACCCCTCTGGCATATTCCTCTCTCTCTCTCTCTTCTCTCGCATGCTATCACAGCGACAGCATCTCTCTCTGTCTCTCTCTTTCTCTGTCTCTCTCTCCCTCCCCCCTCTCTCTCTCCTCCCCCCTCTCTCTGTCTCTCTCTCTCTTTCTCTCCCCCCCTCTCTCTGTGTCTCTCTCCCTCTCCCCCCCAGTCTCTCTCTCTGTCTCCGTGGCTCCTAGTTTCCTGACCCAGACTCTCTGAGTCGATGAACTATTCTAAACTCTACTGGGGCTTTTGTAGCTGTTGTTCTTTATTATATGTTCTGATGGCTGTGCTGTGATGGATCATTGGTGAAGTCCCATTCTTCTGGCGGGCGGTTGACACCTACAGGAATCTCTGATGCACAGCTCCCAGCTTACAGCTCAGCCGAGCCTGAAATTGGCTTGAATTGGGAGATGACGACGGCGTGGATAGATCACCTGAATATGTCTCGAGGCCAAAACATTAGTCTCAGATCTGATTTATGCTAAACGCTGTCTCTGATTCATCAACGACCCACAACCCACACACACACACACACGCACACACACACGCACGCACGCACGCACGCACGCACGCACGCACACACACACACACACACACTACTGTCCCCGTCATCTCACCTCCTGCGCTATACGTGCGCATGTGCAGTACGTTTAGAAGTCGATGTGGTTTCCAGTGTGGGAATGTTCCCTGCGTTGAGTGAAAACCGGTAATCGATAGAGCATCATCGATTCTGCCCGTGTGCGTGTGCTGGACACCTGAGCTCCATGTAGTACTTTAGGACAAGCGTGATTTATCGATTGATCATGCCGAAAGTCCCTGTGCTTTAACATCCTGAGGTAAATCCTGTACTCGAGATGGAAACCTCTGACAGAGCACTGATAGAATAGTAGTATCAACGCCCAGGGCACAACATATCACCAGCCAGCGAGGAACCTGGCACTAATCCAACGGTGGATGACGAGGGTACACCCAATCTCCACTTCGTTGTTCTTTCAGGCCAAGCTAGGGTTTACGAAAACAGACAGGAGATGTAATTGTGTTTTCCCGAGGTGAAATTAAATTAAATGCATCGCCTCTCCTTGTTTATTGCTGTGCTGGATTTGGATTCCCAGATACAGCAGATTAATACATTAATATATACATGGAGGCGTATGAATAAATAAGTAGCAGGGGAACACAGTAGCAGAGCCATCCACAGCCGTAATGTCATTACTGTTGATCTGTTTACATGTTTATATGGGAGGGGGGGGGGTGTAAATAGGAACTTGAATTGTTGGAGCAGCTAGCTTCTCTCTGCTGCTCATAATGTTCTTTTTGGGATAGAAAGAGGGGGGGGGGGCGGGGGGTTGGAGAGGAGGATGGCAGAGGAGACAGTTAAGACAGTTAAGAACAGTGGAGAATAGCAATTGTGAGGAATGGATCGAGATTGACATAGAGAGAGGGAGAGATACAGTACAGTCAGTCAGAGGGTAGAGAGACAGAGAGAGAGAGAGAGATTTAGAGAGAGAAAGAGAGAAAAAGAGAGAGAGGTGCAGTGGCTGTAATAGGATGCTGGCTCCTGGAGTGTTGAGGCGTAGCTTGACTGTACGTCCCGCTGG
>NC_137677.1:49040187-49045187 GCF_963989245.1 Nansenia antarctica
CCCCTCGGCCCTATCCTCCATTCTTCCTCCATATCCAGGGTTTCACTAAGTCACAGACAGACTTTCTCTCTCTCACACACACACACATACACACACACACACACACACACACACAGTCAGGACAGACGGACGGAGAGCACTTTAGATGGATAGACAGACAGGCAGACAGACTAAAAGAACGATGCAAAGACACACACACACACACACACACACACACACACACACACAGACACAGTAAATTCAGTGGCCGATGTTTGCCTGCTCTGAATGACGAGCATTAATTCGACATTGAGCTAAATATCGTTGACTTCCACCCTAATCTCAAATGCATCAGATTAATCTCCAGGCTCCCAGAGAATACCAGCGAGGGAATCATTCAATCAGCCTCTATCATATGTAATTAAATTGATATAATTGCTTTGATTCATTTGTAATGTCTTTTTATTTTTACCGGACAGTGCTGTGTCATACAGGCATGTGTGCATGCATATTTTGTTCTACCCATCTCCTTGCATAAATCATTCCAATATAATCTGTTCTTTTTTTTTTTCTTTCTTTCTTCGCTTCCTTCATCCTTCTTTTGTCAAACGTAAGTAGGCTCTTACAGCCAGACGTGTGGTGTGACTGTAAGTGTGCTGCTTCCATCTACAGGCAGAACAACAGTACTGCACCCTGAGACCACAGAGAAACCCTGCTCCCTGTATAAGTTGCCCTTAGACACAGATCTGGAGTCAGTTTACCATACCCCCAAATATCACCTCAGCCGTCAGGTGTGAAACGCACAAAACTGACTCCAGTAAGGACAACTTCATACCACTCCAGAAATCCCAACCTAGCCTTTCCATAATAGTCGATAATCGGATATAATCTGATAATCAGTACATTGCCAGCAAAACAAGACCTACCCACTCTTTCCCTTATATCATTGTACAAATAGATGCACCTCTCTCCTAGGTAAGGTGTCCTGCCTTCATTCCTGTCCCCTTCTCCATAGTGAAGTGAAGTGTGTTGGCCTCTTTCCCTCTGTGCTGTCTACCCCCCCCCCCCACCCCTCCCTTTCTCTCAAAGCCACAGTCTCCCATCTCCATCTGTCTCTAAGCTGACTCCGTACTCTCTGTCTCTTTGTCTGCAGCTGAAGCAAAGCGAGGCCAACGCAGACACCAAGGAGAAGCTGCCCCTGCGTCTGAGGATCTTTGAGAAGTTCCCCAACAGGCCCCAGATGGTCAAGATCTCCAAGCTGCCCTCTGACTTCACCGTGCCCAGAATCAGGTACTGTACTCTCTCAGAGTGGAAGATCTGCTATTATTGTTTTTGCTTGAAACCCCCCCCCCCCCCACACACACACACACCAAAAATCCCTCATTTAAATAACTTAAATTAACTAACTAATCAATTCATATAATATACGCTAAATAATGTTCACTGTAAACTCGGGAATCCACAATAACCTAGCAGGCGTGTGTTATAAGGACTGTGTTAGTCTTCCTGCTCTCCAGAGCAGATCTTCTTCTGTCCGTTGCCGGGCAGGATCTGGGTGACTGGAGTCTAAACGCTCCCAGTCGTAATCAGTTCCATCTTTAAGAAGCTGATTATTGCACAGCTGGATCTCTCCCCCTCCCACAACCCCTTCCCCCGCTCTAGCCCATCTGCCAGCTCCATCATCACTGTATTATAGAGAAGTATGACTTATGTACATATTATGTACATAAATATTTGGTGACCTATTGTGTGTGTGTGTGTGTGTGTGTGCGTGTGTGCGTGTGTGTGTGTGTGTGCGTGCGTGCCTGCGTGCGTATGTTTACGTGTGTGTGTGTGTGTGTATGTGTATGTGTATGTGTGTGTGTGTGTGCGTGTGTGTGTCACAGGGAGAGTTTTATGAAGCAGTTCATCGATCGACAGCAGCAGGACACCAGCTGTTTGTTCCGCCGCCTCCCCTCAGCCTCGTCCTCCTCCTGTGACCACTCCAAACGCTCTGCTATTGAGGACAACAAATACATCGACCAGAAAGTAACCATAACCACAACAAATACATCGACCAGAAATGAACCATAACCATTAACCACAACGAATACATTGGCCAAAACATGATTCCAGTCCAGTGTTGTCTGTGCTTCTTTCTGTGATGCTCCCAGATAGTTTGTGCTAAAGTTGTACATGTTTCTCAGCCTCCTTCCTCTCCCTTGTGAATAATGTCTTCTTTCCACAGCTCCGCAGGTCAATATTTAGTATACGTGCTCGCAACCTCCTGGAGAAAGAAACTACCATCAATAAAATCCTGCGGTAAGAATAATAGATAGATCTAAGAGGCACCACCACAAGTCTTTGCTGCTGTTTCATGAGGACGGATCAATCTGGAACTAGATAGTTGTTGGAGATGGTATCCAGCAGAGGACCCAGCAGGGTATCACCAGGGCTACCCTGATTGATCCCTGCGTCCTGACTATGTACTTCCACCTGGAGGGTTTATCTGGAGGATCTTTAATCTACACAGTTCTCATCGGCAGCTGTGTGCACTTTGTTTTTCTGGATGAAAAAGAACCTGCGGTGCCAGGGGAGGCTGGTTTTGAGGTAGAAATCGGAGAACAAGCTCATTGTAATGAACGGAAAGGAATGGAGGGATGGTATTCAAACACTGTGCGTTACACATGGTTATTTCCATGCATTACGATGAAGCTGTCCTAATTTCTCCCTCCACCAGCCTCCCCTGGTGTGCACGGTAGATCATGTTTGTTCGCCTCGGGCCTCACAGACACACAAACACGCACACAGGTTGCCAGCAAACACTTTTATCCTATTAAAGGCGGAGCGATGCGCTTAGTCCCCTGTCTCCTTGTACTCACAGAGCTGTTGAATATATCAGTCACTCTTCAGACACGTTCACCAGAGTGATTTAGCAATGAGATAATTAATGGTTTGGCATGGTGGAGTTGGCTCTGACTTATACATAGGAGTAAACCATTCTGGCTCTGATTACAATTTTTCTGAGAAAAAATTGTGGATGTGTGTGTGTGTGTGTGTGTGTGTGTGTGTGTCTGTCTGTCTGTCTGTCTGTGTGTGTGTGTGTGTGTGTGTGTGTGTTTCCCTCCTGACCGTATCGTCCCCCTAAGCTGCCAGACAGCAAGAACATCAGTACACATCACACGTCCCGTCTGGCTTATCCTCCCTCTACACAGTGACACACACACCTTCACACACCTTCATACACACACACACACACACACACACACACACACACACACACACACACATTTTCATTGCCAGTGAACAAAGTCACACAATGAGTGGCCATAAATAAGGAAGACACACACACTCAGGAAGCCCAGACTGTGATTAGCTCTGTTCTGGTACATGACTCTGCAATTACCCCACACAATGGAACAATCGCCACAGTTACTATCGGAATGATAACGTGAATGGGGCCTGGGCAGGATGTATGCCCTTGTTGCCTGCTACCATAGGTCTCTATAGCAGGGAGAGAAAGAAAGAAAGAAAGAAAGACGACAGACAGACAGACAGACAGACAGACAGAGAGAGAGACAGAGAGACAGACAGACAGACAGACAGACAGACAGAGAGAGAGAGAGGTGGGCAGCTAGCTACTGTTAACATGTACATTAGATTTTTCTTGGCATTTAGCAGGCGCCTTTATCCAAAGTGACTTACAACAATACATTTGTCTAAGTAAGTGAATCATCTATCAGTCCTGACAGCAGTGGGCAGATGCATTCAGAATGTGCTATGGTTACCAGGTGGTGGCTATACCAGAAACATGCTGCCTCCTGGACTGCGGTTGGGATAGTGTGAGGGGGGGGGGGGGGGGGGGGGGGGGGGGGTGACGACACTGTTCTATGGAATACACATTGCTTTATATTTCCACTGTACTGTGTGTTTTTACGGTATGATGCATGTTCTGACTGTGTCCTGTTCTTTGTGTGTGTGTGTGTGTGTGTGTGTGTGTGTGGTGTGCGTGCATGTGTGTGTGTCTTCCCAGAGCGTGTACCAGACAGCGTATGCTGAGTGGGTCCTGTGACGGCCAGCCGCTCAAGGAGCGTTCTATCCTCAGTGTTCAACACCACATACGCCAGGAGCGCAGGTCTGGTCTCTACGCTCTACGCTCCACCGTACATCTACGTACTGTAGCTCCACTTTGTTTTTTGGTCTTCCTGTCTTCTCTTCATTGCTCTCCCTTGACCCTTGTGGATGTCTCCCCCCGGCCCACCCCCCACCCCTCTCCCCCCCCCCCCCCCCCCTCCCCTCCCCTCCAGGTCTCTGAGACATGGCTCCACCAGTCAGAGGATCAGCAGAGGGAAGTCCCTGGAGACACTCACCCAAGATGTGAGTACACACACACACACACACACGTTACTGTAGGCTACGCACACACTCACGCGGGCACACACACACACAAGTGCATGCATGCACGCAGCCACGCACGTCATCATCCCCTCTGGAATCACCTCTAGGTGACATGTCACACACTCACACACACATACACAAACACACAGTCATAGGAAACACACACACACACACACACACACACACACTCATAGGAAACACATCACACACACATACATACACACACACACACACACACACACACACACACACACATTTAGACACATACAAACCCAGACCCCTATCCTGTCTCCTATCCTCCTCAGACAGACAGTACACACACTTCCCCTGACAGCTCTCTCCTCTCCTCCACAGCACTCCAGTACGGTGCGTTACCGTAACGCCCAGAGAGAAGACAGCGAGATCAAGATGATCCAGGAGAAGAAGGAGCAGGCTGAGATGAAACGGTATTCACACACCTCTCACCTCACACACCTCTCACCTCACCTGTACTCACACAGCTCTCACCTCACCCTGTACTCACACACCTCTCACCTCACCTGTACTCACACACCTCTCACCTCACCTGTACTCACACACCTCTCACCTCACCTGTACTCACACACCTCTCACCTCACCTGTACTCACACACCTCTCACCTCACC
>NC_137677.1:49052687-49065187 GCF_963989245.1 Nansenia antarctica
TGGGAATACGTTGACTGATTGCGGCTGTGCTTTGTTAACCTCTGAGATAGTGAGAGTGTACAGCAGGATGCGAGGCAGAAGTGCAATGGGAGGCAGTGTGGGGAATAGCCTACACACCGCCAGCCAGTTAGCGCAGTCGCTCCCACAGCTAACAGAAAATCAATGGTCCGGTCTTAGTCAGCAGGTCTGGTGATTCAGGCAGTAATAATCTGACTCTGATCCCCATCCAAACCCCTCTCGGCTCTGGCTCCCACTCTCACAACTCTACTCTACACAACGCTGGGAGGGTCTTTCTCTCTGGATCGTGTGGTTCAACACACATCCAAGTGCTCCAGGAAAAGTGCCGTTTGATGTTGGTGTTCTAATCTAATGGTTGTCAGGTTATAAATGGGTCTGCCTGGGCTGGCCTGGTCTAGGCTATGCTGTGATGGGCTGGGCTGGGCTGGGCTGAGCTGGGCTGGGCTGGGTGGGGCGGGGCTAGGCTAGGCAGAGCAGGGTGGGCCTGAGGCGGGGTGGGGTTGTGCTGGAATGGGTGGGGCAGGGTGGGGCTGGGGCCGGGCAGGGCTGGGCTGGGAAAGGGTAAGGCTGGAATGGGCTGGACTGGGCTGGGCTTGACTGGGTTTGACTGGGCTGGGCAGGTCAGCCTACTAGGGAGTGATCTAGTACCCAGAGCCTGTGATGAATAATGTTCCTTCCAAATGACCTTTCATTTAGTAGGGGCTAGTGCAGGGAAGAGATGATATACGTACTGTATCTGCTTTTAAAGCAGTTCCAAGGGTAAGCTACTATCGTAGCACTGCTGCTGATGCAGTAATGGTTCAGGACGAAGTCCAAACAGGCCCCCCATAGAACAGGGGCAGGACATACTGTAATAGCATATCAAGGTATATACGTTCCACTGTGCTCTACAACAGTGTTATTTGGTGCCAGTGTTTCAAAGGCAGTATGAACATACGCTCACTGGGCACTTCGTTAGGAACACTACACTAATACTGGGTAGGGCCACCCGTTGCACTCAAAACAGCGTCAATTGTTCGTGCCAGCGATTCAACGCGATGTTGGGATGATGTTGAGATTCTAGTCCATATCGACATGATCGCCCCACACCGTTCCTGCAGATGTTTCAGGTGCACTTTGAAGCTGTGACTCTCCCGTCCTATCACA
This sequence comes from Nansenia antarctica, assembly GCF_963989245.1. Taxonomy (NCBI): domain Eukaryota; kingdom Metazoa; phylum Chordata; class Actinopteri; order Argentiniformes; family Microstomatidae; genus Nansenia; species Nansenia antarctica. The sequence continues at coordinate 49,053,852 of NC_137677.1, forward strand.
TCCCAAAGGTGTTCTATTGGATTCAGATCCGGTGACTGGGAAGGCCACTGAAGAACTGATCCTATTGTCATGTTCATGAAACTCGTTTGAGACGACTTTTGCTTTGTGACATGGTGCATTATCATGCTGGAAGTAGCCATTAGAAGATGGGTGCATTGTGGCCATGAAGGGATGCATGCACATGGTCAGCAACAATACTCAAATAGGCTGTGGCTTTCAAGCGATGATTGATTGGTATTATTGGGGCCAAGTTAAGTGTTATTAAGTGTGCCAAGAAAACATTCCCCCCACCATTACACCGCCTGAATGAATGAGAAGGTGTACAGATGTTCCTAGTAAAGTGTTCAGTGAGTGTATTTATATGATTTGATTTGATTGATTAGGATCCCCATTAGCTGATGCAAAGCACTCTCTTCCTGGCGTCCACACATATGAGCCAATATAACATCTGTAACTAAAGATCTATATTTCTATTGAATATGTATGTATTTCTTTATTTCTATTGAAGATGTATACAATGATTTATCTCTCCCATGCTGCTCTCAGATTTCGGGAGATGATTTTTGTATTATTTTTTTCTCTAAGAAGGCATCTAGACACTTATGAGCTCCATAAACTGGGATATTATCACCCGCTGTAAACGTTGATAAGTCTCTCTGGCCATAAAAGCTGTTCATCACACAGAGAGAATACCCTTAGGTAGGGAGAAACTGCCTGGGAGTCAGTGACTCACACACGGGCAAACGCTGGCCACCCATCAGGGCTTTATTGCCCCAGATAAACACACGTCATAAAGCTGTCTGGGGTGTTCTCTTCACAACTCTCCTCTCTCATCGCTCTGCCTTCACAGATCCAACTGATTGCCACGTTTTTTAGTTTATTTTTCTAATATGTTTTATTGTCTCTGCTGAGTACTATTGATCGTCTATTGTGTATTGTGTTGTTATCGCTCTTGGGCTTTACTCCTGTCCTTGTGTTTCACTGCACTGTTGAGAGCTCGTCAAAAGCATTTCGTTGCTGTAACCTGTGCGTATGATCGGTATACTTTAGATTATTTTTTTTTAAATGTATTAAATTGTTTTATAGCATTTCATTTCATTCGTGTTTATAGCATTCATTTCATTTAAGTTGCTCGGGAAAAAAATTGATGAGTATTTAGAATGAGTATGAAGTGCACTGAAGTGCTTACGGTACCTATCCATGTTCAGAATGAGGAAGTGAACAGATGAATGGAGGGTGAAAGCCGCTGGACAGCAGATGGGAGTGTGTGTCTAGGCGGTCCGGTTGATGGTCTCTCCTCTCTCCTGAACAGAGAACGGCGGTTTCAGGGCCAAGATGTATGACATCACTCAGCATCCCTTCTTCAAGCGGGGCATTGCTGTGCTGGTGTTGGCCCAGTCAGTGCTGCTCTCCGTCAAGGTGAGGCTCTGTCATTATTCAGTTACGGAGAACTTTATGTAATACGGCAAATGTGCTCATGTGCATGTCTGTGTCTGTGTGTGCGTGTGTGTGGTCGTGGCTGTGTTTGTGTGTGTGTGTGTGTGTGTGTGTGTGTGTGTGCGTGTGGTCGTGCCCGTGTGTGTGTGTGTGTGTGTGTGTGTGTGTGTGCGTGCGTGTGTGTGTGTGTGTGTCTTACAGTGGGACGTGGATGATCCAGTGACAGTTCCTCTGGCCACCATGTCAGTCATATTCACCTTTATCTTTGTGCTTGAGGTGAGAGTCTGCCAGTGGCAGTTATGCCATAAGAAGTATAATCCATCCATAATCCATCCAAATCTTCTGAGAGTTGAGATACTGATACTGATACTGGTGGTTGTTGTTGTTGTTGTTGTTGTTGTTGTTGTTGTCGTTGTCACCCAGGTGACGATGAAGCTGATAGCCATGTCTCCGGCGGGGTACTGGCAGAGTCGACGGAACCGCTATGACCTTCTGGTGACGGTTCTGGGGGTCATCTGGATCGTCCTGCACTTCGCCCTGCTGGTGAGGCGCCCTCTCCCCAACCCAGGGGAGGCCGGAGGACGTAGAAGTGGGAGGACCGTGGGTCCGGATACCACTCCTCGTTCCATTCCGTCCCATGCATTACAACGAGCCTGTTTCAATACAATTCCTTTTCCCATTCTACGCATTACAATGAGCTTGTCCTCCGATGTTCTACCTCCACCCAGCCTCTACTGCCCTGACCCCTTCGCCACACGAGATCATAATGTCATCTGACCAATGCCTGATCATCTTTTTTCCTCTTTTCTTGTCCCTACAGAATGCGTATACATACATGATGGGCACGTGTGTGATAGTCTTCAGGTTCTTCACCATCTGCGGGAAGCACGTGAGTCAGATGCACTTTTTATTTCCTTTATTTGATCTGGATTTCATATTATATTTCACATGTTGGTGTGAATGGAGGAGGCAGTACCATTGTGCTTCCACATGATGACAGCCTGTATGTGGACTCGTAGGTGACTCTGAAGATGCTGCTGCTCACCGTGGTGGTCAGTATGTACAAGAGCTTCTTCATCATCGTGGGAATGTTCCTCCTCCTCCTCTGCTACGCTTTCGCTGGAGTCGTCCTGTTCGGAACCGTCAAATACGGAGAGAATATCAACAGGTGGGGAAGCAGGCTCCTCCTCTCTCATTCCTCTCCTCTCCTCCCCGCTTTTTGAACTCCTCCTCCTCCTTCCTCCTCCTCTTCATCCTCCTCCTCCTCCCACTGAGGAGTGTGAGGTAGTAATGAGGAGCAGATGTGTGTCAGCCAGCACTGCCTCTTACTGTCAGTTACTGTACATTACCAATCAACTTCCTTTAGAGGATTTAAGACGACACTCTTAATGTTGTACTGTGTGTGTGTGCGTGTGTGTGTGTGTGTGTGTGTGTGTGTGTGTGTGTGTGTTTGCGTGTGTGTGTGTGTGTGTGTGTGTGTGCGTGCGTGTCTGTGTATGTGCGTCTGTGTGCGTGTGCGTGTGTGTGTGTCTGTGCGTGTGTGTACGTGTGTGTGTGTCCTTATGGCAGGCATGCCAACTTCTCCACCGCGGGCAAGGCCATCGTTGTTCTGTTCCGTATCGTCACAGGAGAGGACTGGAATAAGATCATGCATGACTGCATGGTAAGAGCCATTCTTCTCTCACGTACTATAGTATATACAGGACACACACAGACCTATTACCAGCAATATCTCTATATCCACACGATGATTATGACCTACTGTCAGATCACACACATGCATTACAAACTGAAGACAGCTGCAGTAAAGGCCTGGCAAAGCCGGCAAAGCATCACAAAGGAGTAAACTCAGCATTTGGTGATGCCCATGAGTCCCAGACTTCAGGCAGTCATTGCCTGCAAAGGATTCTCAACAAAGTATTAAAAATTAACATTTCATTTATTTCTAATTATGTCATAGGGTACTGTGCATAACAATGGTTGTAATCCCTAAACGTTTCATACTATATTTTTGTTCAACCCCTTGAATTAAAGCTGAAAGTCTGCACTTCAATTACATCTCGTTTCAGATCCATTGTGAGCAAAAATGATAGAAATTGTGTGTCCAAATATTTCCGGACCTAACTGGATGTTCTGTTTGTATCTGCTACGCACTAGGCCACCGAAGGCCTATTCACCGTATCAAAAAGATCTATTTCACCCAATGGACTCGATAAAGGAGTGTTTTGAAAGATAAGGGGAACATTCTGTGTTGATTTAGATGTGTTCCAATTCCACACAAACAATGTTTTTTTTTCTTTTTACTCAGGAGAGTCTTTGCCATTTTTCAGTTTGTTGTTTTTCCGTCTGTGTGTGTGTTTACTGCTCTCCGAGGGTATGGTCTATTTCATGTGGAGCCCCATGTGTTGACTAGAGTGTGTTTTGGGTTTTTTCCGCTCCCCAGGTGCAGCCTCCATTCTGTACCCCAGATAAACATCGCTACTGGGAGACGGACTGTGGCAACTACGCCGGAGCGCTTATCTACTTCTGCTCCTTCTATGTTATCATCGCTTACATCATGCTCAACCTACTCGTCGGTAAGTGTGTGTGAGTGTGTTTTGTGTGTGCGTGCGTGTGTGTGTGTGTGTGTGTGCGTGTGTGTATGTGTGCTGGAGAGAGAGCCACTCAAACGTAGGACAATATCCTGTTTGATCAGTCAGGCCTATATTTAATTTCCTGCTGTACGGCACGAGTGCATGACTAGCTCATAAAGCACAATAATCCTTGTCATCTTTCCCCATTTCACTTCCACACTGTTATTGCTGCTCATCATCTACGTAGTGATCAAACTCCTCCATGCAGAAATGATTATCTCCCTCCAATATCTAAGGCCACCTCACTCCCTCACACACAGAGAGAGAGAGAGAGAGAGAGAGAGAGAGAGAGAGAGAGAGAGAGAGAGAGAGAGAGAGAGAGAGAGAGAGAGAGAGAGAGAGAGAGAGAGAGAGAGAGAGAGAGAGAGAGAGAGAGAGAGAGAGAGAGAGAGAGAGAGAGAGAGAGAGAGAGAGAGAGAGAGAGAGAGAGAGAGAGAGAGAGAGAGAGTAGCAAGCACACAGAATCCAAATGTCTTGTTTTGGAAGCGAGCCAGTGCCATCTCTCTTTATCTCAATGTATATCATCCTGGTTTTATGGCCTGTGTGTTTTAGTATAGATGGCTGTACTGTTAGATAGGGTGAGCACACTGAAGAGATACAGGCCTGTCCATTTAGAGGACCACACACCATTCACATGTGTTCCATTCAATTAAAGGTCCCATATTCAAGCTTTGTAAAAGCTTAATGACTGTGTTTAATAGGTATATGTAATACGTAACAATCAGGGACTGAGATCCCTTAAAAGAAATATTAATTTACGAATGAAATGAAATGGTTAGAATATTATTATTTTGGTGTTAATGTGTCTACCCTACACTTAGTTTACATACAAACATGTTGTCACTGCCAGGGGCGTTACCTTCTGGGACTGGACTCACCGATTTTTTCGCCTTCCATAATACCAATGAGGAAACCCGTTAGGAAAACACTTCAGAGTGTCAAGTCTTCATATGATGGACTGCATATCTAAGCCAGGTCACTCATTGTAAGATCACAATACAACATCAGTACTGTTGGAACAATGGTGGTGGTGGTGGTGAGTGCTTTGAGAGAATAAAGAGCCTTCAAACCAAAGAGATGTTCATACTAATAGTATTGTTAAAGAGATGTTCATACCAATAGTATTGTTAAAGAGATGTTCATACTAATAGTATTGTTAAAGAGATGTTCATACTAATGGTATTGTTTCCCCCCTGTGTTTGGTAGCCATCATCGTAGAGAACTTCTCTCTGTTCTACTCCACTGAGGAGGACCAGCTGCTGAGCTACAACGACCTGCGACACTTCCAGATCATCTGGAACATGGTGGATGACAAACGAGAGGTGAGAGGGGAGAGGAGCGGAGAGGAAGGGAGGGGAGGGGTGGGAAGGGAAAGGAAGAGGAGAGGAGGAGTGAGAGAGGAGGGGAAGGGAGGGGCGGGGCCGGGTGGGAAGGGAAAGGAAGAGGAGGGGAGGAGTGAGAGAGGAGGGGAAGGGAGGGGAGGGGAGGGAAGGGAAAGGAAGAGGAGGGGAGGAGTGAGAGAGGAGGGGAAGGGAGGGGAGGGGAGGGGAGGGAAAGGAAGAGGAGGGGAGGAGTGAGAGAGGAGGGGAAGGGAGGGGAGGGGAGGGGTGGGAAGGGAAAGGAAGAGGAGGGGAGGAGTGAGAGAGGAGGGGAGGGGAGGGAAGGGAAAGGAAGAGGAGGGGAGGAGCGAGAGAGGAGGGGGAGGGGATGGGAGGGAAGGGAAAGGAAGAGGAGGGGAGGAGTGAGAGAGGAGGGGAAGGGAGGGAAGGGAAAGGAAGAGGAGGGGAGGGGAGGAGTGAGAGAGGAGGGGAGGGGAGGGGAGAAAGATAGATAGATATATGGGAGTGAGGCGGTTAGGAGAGATGAGAGCGGGATAAGAAGGAGTGGGCGGAATGTGTAGGAGGAATATCATTATCATCAGGATATGGCTTCGGGTACGATTATCTGTGTTTCCTCTGAACACTGACCTGTCAATGAACCGATCCCACTCTTTAACAGTCTCTCATGCCCAGTTTTGACAGGAGATAATCGAAGCGGAAACTTCCCCTCAGATCGCCGATTGTTGTTGATTCCAAAAAACAAAAACGTTTTCAAGGTTCAACCAAAGTCAACCAGACCGTCAAACAGTGTTTTATAGAGGTGGGATTCCTTCATGGCCACAAGTGCCACAAGTGGGTTACAACAGTTTAACACTTAATCAGCCATGAGAGTGGCCATGAGAGTGGCTGTGAGTAAAGAAAAAAGTGTTATATCTTTGCACTCGATCAAATTTCAGGACCCTCCTTTCATGACTTTTCCTAGATATGTGCGTTCTACCACCCAGTATCCTTACATTTTCGATAAGCTAATATAAACCTATTTTGCCATTTACAAGCGGCCAACTAGTGGTCGTTGTGTGTAAATAGCAGCTTGAGCATTGTAAAGAGGCGGCTCTTTTAGTAGGTAAAAAAGGCACGGCTGTTCTAGTGTTAAAAGGCTTTGCCAATCCCTTGACGGTTCCCCCCTTGGTGGTCCCCGGGCGGTCTCAGGGTGTGATCCCCACGTCGAGGGTGAAGTTCCTGCTGCGTCTGCTGAGAGGCAGGCTGGAGGTGGACCTGGACAAAGACAAGCTGCTGTTCAAACACATGTGCTACGAGATGGAGAGGCTGCACAATGGAGGGGACGTCACCTTCCACGACGTGCTAAGGTGACAAAACGGGACGCCCTGTCCACACACACACACACACACACAAACAAACGCTGAACGCTGTACCATTTCACCCCTCTAAAGCATCCTGGTAACCCCCCCCATGTGTGTGTGTGCTCCTCCAGTATGCTGAACTATCGCTCGGTGGACATCAGGAAGTCTCTGCAGCTGGAGGAGCTGTTGGCCAGGGAGCAGCTGGAGTACACCATCGAGGAGGAGGTGGCCAAGCAGACCATTCGCATGTGGCTCAAGAAGTGCCTCAAACGCATCCGCGCCGTAAGCCCTGCACGAGAGAGAGAGAGAGAGGGAGAGAGAGAGAGAGACACACACACACACACACATACACACACACATAGACAAACACACACATTCATGTCTATGTCTGTCCTCCGTGTTTGTGTGTGTAGAAGCAGCAGCAGTCTTGCAGCATCATCCACAGCCTGAGAGAGAGTCAGCAGCAGGAGCTCAGTCGTTTCCTCAACCCCCCCAGCATCGAGACCACCCTGCCCAGCGATGACGCCAACGCAAACAACCCCTCACAGCCAGAGGTAGGAGTACCACACGCACACACACACACACACACACACACACAATCAGTAGAGTACTAGATTGTAAGATTGTTCATTTATTGTCAAACCTTTTCCTCCCCCAGTTGAGTGGTCTGCAGCATCTGCTGAGCCCCACCCTGTCAGACCGCGGGGGCTACAGACAGGACTCCTCAGACCGCCCTCAGAGGAAGCTGGGACAGTGGCGTCTGCCTGCAGGTCAGTGCCGCTACCTGGCGTGTTAGAGCCGGGCGGGACCCGAAGCCTGCAACGCCCTGTGTGTCCCCAGCACCAGGACCGAAGAACTAACTGATCTAACTGTTTGTTTCTAGAGGGCCACAATCCACAATGAACTGGTGAACTTGTCTAACCCTTTGCGTCTTGGTCTTCTCAGGTCGTACCAGTGTCAAGTCCATGGTGTGTAAGATGAACCCCGTCAGCGACGAAGCCTCCTCGGGGTCGGAGGTCAAGAAATGGTGGACCCGTCAGCTGACCGTGGAGAGCGACGAGAGCGGCGATGACCTCATTGACCTTTAAAAAGGACTATGCCAAAATTCCCACGCCTCGTGTATTTAGGACCAGAACTGGGTTGCACTGGGTTGATCTCAAACAGACAGGATAAGCAACAGAAGAAAAAACGGTTTGGGGGATTTGCTTTGTCTATCCATTTCTATCATGTCAGTGCTGAAGGAAAGTAGTGAAGAGGAAGAAGAAACGTTGGACTGCTGAGATCCCAGGAAGACCTGGGTTAGGAACGGTTTGGAATCTAGAGGAGATCCCCGAGTTTGAGATCAGGGGACATTCCCAGACACTCCCAGAAACTACGAGCTAGGAACACGCTGAGTTGTGATGGTTAGTTAGCTCACCTACGGTATCGTGGATTCTGCGTTGTCCAACACAGTACGTCTCATCTCTCATTTCATCTTTGATTTGCTACTGTAGGTCTTTGTCTTGTTTGAGCAAGAATGGGCAGACACAGAACTGGACGTGGTAGGAGAGAGAGTTAGGAGAGAAAGCTTGAAGCTGCCATTTTCCAAACAGCCGCCATCTCACAAACAGTACCTGTATCTGTGGATCATTTGGATTCCCAGTTCTGTACTTATATTTCTATTGTGATGCTCTTTCTATGCAGGATATTTTGATAGTGCTCATGGAGCAGATTTTTGTGGGATCCTGACAATACAGCTACAGCTGTCACTTTGTTAGCAGCTCTCGTCTTTTGGCTGTGACATCAGTGAGGAGTTAGTAAAATGAGTATATCAACTACAACACAGCTGCTATATATTCTCTTGTTCTGTTGTTCTGTTACGTTGTCCTAAGAGATACAGATTTGACGATATACAATCCAATGCGAAGGTTGTTAAGCACGGTCGTATGCTGTTTTGTATAGCCGCTTTATTTTGTGAAATGTTATGCAGTGCTTAATCTTATCTCTAAGCCATAGTGTTTTAGTTGTATTGTTCCCCTTCGATCTTTGTCATGTTAATTGTGCCAACGTCTCTCAATCACCAGTGTTGATGATTCACTGTGAACCTAATGTTCATGTGCTAACTATCACTTTATGCTTTGAATGTGAATCCAGGTTATTTGTTCTCCAGTAGAACAAGCCAAGTCAGTGCAAGAACAGGTTTGGTGCAGAAAATAGGTTATTGACTCTGAATGTATCTACGATTAGATGCACCTGTCTATGTAATTGTATGGGGATACATATAACATATATTATATATTTTGTAAATTATATAAATCCATTTGATTTATATGTACAGAATTCAACCAATTCTAATAAAGGCCTACATTATGGGCATTCTATGAAGACACATTGTTGTTTGTTTTGAATGTGAATATTTTGTGGTAATATTATTTTGTATAGCAAATGATTGTAGGGAAAACAAAAACCAGATGTTCATATAAAATGACTGATACGATGATTAAAACGACACACGGGTACATATAAAACATTTATTTGTTGATCTACAGGTAATCTTAATATTTAGAGCACAGTGTCCATCATCTAACAATCTAAACAAAGAGAGGTAGTTCACGTAGTGTACTGTGGCTCACTTCACTATAGAATCTGTTAGTCATGAACTATTTTCTATGATTTTACAAAGTATGATATACTACATAATACAGCATGGATAAGGCGTTGTAGTAGTGACGCACAATACAATGTAAAATTCACTGTGCAAGCTGATTTTGAAAGACATCCCCAATGTTCAGAGAGATCATAATTCGTGTCACATTATAGTACAAAACAAGGGTCCTAAATCAGTGGTCCTGGGTCTGGAAGCCCTTCCCCTCTAAACAGCATCTGATTCAGACCTGACACTTCAGGTGAATGGATTCTCTGGTCGATCGGTGACATCAGTCAATCAAACCCACAGACTGCGAAGCCTGGACTTGAATACCCCTGGTCCAAAACTCCATTTCCCATAAGGCTATGTCCAGAGCTCAATGGGCATCATTCCCTCTTTTGAGTTGATGGAGGGGAAGAGATTCTCCTCGGACAGGAAGTAGAAGGGGAACTGAACCAGGAAGCCACGGACTTTGCGCAGCTCTTCGTTGGCCAATGACGGGTCATCGCGGGCTAGGCAGGGGCGGCACATGTACTCCCTCAGGATCTTGTAACTTAGTACCGCGTCAGTGGGCACACACCTGAACACCTGGGCAGGGAAACACAGACACACACAGACTCAGACACACGCACACACACGCGCAGTACAGTAAGTATACACTCACACAGTATACTAATACTATACCCTCCACACATACAGAAAGACACACCCGAACGCCACATTACATTTGTACAATACAACACACACACACACACACACACATCTTTAGCGTTGCACTGTCGCTGATCTGCTCACCCTGTCATACACGCTGGCGTTCCTGGCGGCCGTCACCATCCACACATCCTTGTAGAAATGATCACTGATCGGATCACTGATGTCCACGCTGGGTTCACCTAGCAACCCCAAGACCAGCCTGAAGGAAAGCAGCTCAGGTGAGACGTACTGTAGGTGAGTGTAGCGTCCGCAGACATGACTACAAACTAGGCCCCAAAACCCCAAATCAACCCCTTCACCAGCTAGGTGCCCTACCTGAAGCACTCCTCTCTGAGTGACAGGGCGAATCTCCCAGCCTCATAGCTCTCTCCATCCATCACCGCGGTTACCAGCTCTGAGTCCTCGACCACCACCGCCATTTCACTGTCACGCTTTCCCAGCATGCTCCTGTCATTGATGTTGGCTGAGCCTACAGTTAATATACATATACTGTATATCATAGATGTAGAAATAGTAGATATACCGGTACACATCCAGTATATCATAGATGTAGAAAATAGTAATAGATACAGTCAACAACAATCCTCCCCCATGTTGGCAGCTTCTGTGACATGAGCTGGGTCGTTTGAGCAGCCATAGATGTAGAGATGGGCTCTTTTCTTATATATCTACTGTTATGTAGGGTCATTAGTGTTAAACTGATTCAATCAAAACAGTTAACTGGAAAACAGCATCACATCACATGGTGTGGACACAGTGCTTAGACCTCATCTATTGCTATGCATGTGGAATTTAATAATCCAATTTGTATGAGGAATGATGAGATGGGAGTTGAGTAAGGACTAGGGAGGTAATTGAGTGGACAGATGTTGTTTAATGTTGTTTTAGGCAACCATCTGCGCACATTATACACTACACGCGTTGACTGCTATAGGGACGTTTCCTGTGCTGTACCCTGGAGGACACTGCCATCTTCTGGACAGATAATGTACTACTACTGTTGAAATGCGCAGTATTTATGTAAAGCTGATGTTGCACCAATTATTTACCCTGGCCAGTACGTTGAGATTTGACTTAGTGCGTGTTATTACCGTCCTGCCTCGTCCTTTCCTTCCCTGTCGTGTCTTGTTATTGGATGCAATGTTAGGTTGTGGTACTGACCAATGATGACAGTGCGATCATCCACTATGAGCAGTTTGCTGTGGACGTAGATGAGCTCGGTCACAAGCGTGCCGTCCAGATCAGC
>NC_137677.1:49070187-49117687 GCF_963989245.1 Nansenia antarctica
ACACACACACACACTCCAAAGGTCAAAGACAGAAGTTGGAGAAGTGTGCTACTGTTATGCAGACACTTCATTGTTTGGGGGACAAACACTGTGTCACATTCAGACAAAAGAGAAACTCTCTCCAACTCCAAATAAGCCTCCAAATAAGGTGTCCTCGTCCTGCTGAGCAGATCAAACATCGCCTTTAATCTCAGTCATTCCCAGCCTGCCCACATTTCCCTCCCCTTCGTCTGGAAGTGGCACAAGATTTTAATGTATGTATCTGTCATCCCTCCCCTCCTCCCGCTGTGCCCTACCTAGTCATTACCACGAGGCCCAGACCCACAGCTCTATAAGAACACAGAGGCAGAGATGGACTTTTTTCAGGGATGGAGACAGAGAGGTATAGAGAGGTACAGAGAACTGACAGCAACCCCCACTGGCTGCAGAATGGGATAGTTTGAGAGAACTCCGATTGCAAACAGACAACTTCGACAACAAATTTTGCTTTGGTTTATTTTCTCTCTCTTTTTTGTTGTTTAGTCTTCATTTGAAGACTGTGATTGATGATATGAAAGAGAATGTAGTTGCCATATGGTTTGTTTTGTAAATGGGACCTTTTTGCTTTCCCTCAGTCAGTCAATCAGTCTCTCATACAAACACATACAAACACACACACACACACACACACACACACAAAACAAAACAAAACAAAACAAAAATGAGAATCAGTGTCTTTCATGCCTTGTGTGATGTTCCATGTCACTTACTGCTTGGTATTTTTGGTAAAAAAAACAGCAGCTTTAGTTAGGACTGCCAGACTGCCAGACAGCCTTCCAAACTAAAGCACATGCATTACTGGTAATCTAACTTTGAAAAGATGCTGGTCACCAAGTAAAAACACACACAAAAAAAATGTATCCATCCCCAGTTTTGATAATACTTTAGTCACATACTTTGAGTACAACCCCTATAATGTGTGGATAGATAGATAATGTTCCCTCTCTCTCAGCTAACATATTGCATACAGGTACAATACCGTCAAATGGCTTGTCCAGCTTGACCCAGTCCTTGAGGATAAAGTTGCAGTAGTCTTTGCCGTGCCAGAACCGTGCCTCTCCACACAGCTCATTATTGCTATAGTGACTCCTGATGGAGCCCGTCTCTGCAACACACACACACACACACACACACACAGACACACACACACACACAGACACACACACACACACACACACACACACACACACAGACACACGCACACACACACACGCACGCACACACACACACACACACACACACACACACACACACACACACACACACACAAAGTGATTTCGATTTTGTGTGGATGGGGGGGTCTGATGACAAGATGACTTGGCTTTAGTACACACACCTAACCTGACTCACCATAAGGCAGGGGCAGGGAGTAGTGCAGCCCCAGAGAGCCTGACTCACTGGAGCGGAGGGACAGACTCTGGTTGCGCCAGTCTCTATGAGGGAACATCCTGGAGCTAACGCTGGCCCTGCTACTGCAGTTCTCTGTGTTAGAACACATGAAGGTACTAAGAGAGAGAGAGTGTGTGTGTGTGTGTGTGTGTGTGTGTGTGTGTGTGTGTGTGTGCGTGGGTGGTTGGATATGTGTGTGTGTGTTTGGATATGTGTGTGTGTTTGTGTGTGTTTGTGTGTGTGGGTGTGTGTGTGTGTGTGTGGGTGTGCGTCTGTCTTACTTGACTCTGCTCCTCCCTCTGAGTCGTCGTTGTGGAGGGCTAGAGCGTCGTAGCCCTCTCCCTCTCCCTCTCCCTCTCCCTGGAGGTTGATGCTGGGCAGGGCATCTCTTCCATGGGCCTCCTCTTGTTCCGCTACCATGGAAGGGACAAGGCCTCTGTAACAGCCCGTCTGCTCCTCTGTGCTGGGGAGGGACACGTTGCCGTTAGCATCCCCAGGGTCCCCCAGTGGTCCACTGGGGTGGTTCAAACTTCCATAGGCCTCCCCATGGTCCATGACTATAGGGGGGGTGAGGCCTCCCCCCCTCTCGTCCTCCGATCCACTCCTCCCCTGTCTCCTCTGCAGGTCAGCTAGGATGTCCCCCACCTCACAGTATTTCCTCTCCTGATCCTCCTCTTCCTCTTCTGCTATCGTGGCTGATCGCTGGAGAGAGACAGCCAAAGCGGTGACTGAAAGCCTTCTACACTGACCAGGCAAACTGACTGTACAGAGGATCTACATGACAGTACATACTGTATGTACTCTACGTGCATCATCCTCAACATTACAATCACACCGTGTAGAATGACTGATAGGACAGCACATCAAGAGACAGTGTCGTGCAGTGTCTCATGTACAGTCGGAGTCGAAGGAGGCGTGAGACTTAACACTAGAACAGCCATGGGTGGGTTCATTAACACTAGAACAGCCATGGGTGGGTTCATTAACACTAGAACAGCCATGGGTGGGGTCATTAACACTAGAACAGCCATGGGTGGGGTAATTTGACCAAGTGAGTAAAGAAAACTGTATACCTTTGCACTCTATCAAATTTTAGGAGGGCCTTTCATGACTTTTGCTAGATATGTGCGTTCTATCACCCAGAATCCTTACATTTTCAAAATCACATCAGGTTAAGCTAGTATAATGATATTTTAGCAGTTTTTCTGTCTAGGAGGCAGGCTAGTTTACAAGAGCCGCCAACTAGTGGTCTTTGTGTGTAAGTAGCAGCTTCCCATTCTAAAGACTATGGCGGCTCTAATAGTAGTGTTCTAGTGTTAATGGCTGATGACACATCACTGCTGCCTCAACTTGACAAATGGCAAATGTCAGCGCCGTATTCTCCTGGTGGGCATAATGTTATTAAGTGCAAATATCACTGTGCTCCTTAGGAGACGCCCGCAAAGGTTAGACCAACAGCTGTAACGGTTTCATGTGTATCAGCCGAGACTGTACGGCTGAGGGAGGCCCCGCAGTTGATGGATAGGACCAGCCAAGCATGAGGAGAGAGGCTCTAAGTAAATGCAATAAGGAGCCCCCTTCATGAGGGGAAGATCATGTTTATTTAAAAGCCTGGGACATATCTAATGGCCTAATGGAGGACAGTGATGGACAATGGAGGGGGAGCGAGAGGGGGAGGGAGAGAGAGAGAGAGAGAGAGAGAGGTGGCGTATTATAAGGCCAGATCATTTCTCCATTTATTGGCTGTGGTAATTTGTTGACTCACTCATCCATGCAGGGTCTTTATGTTTAATGCAGGCCTCCAGTGGACAGAGAGAGAAGAGTGGGATGAAAGAGGGGGTTAAAGGGGAGGAAAGAGAGGGAAGAGAGAGGGGGCACGAGGGGAAGAAGGGGGGCTGGGGGGGGGGGGGGGGGCTAAAGCGGGCCCCAGATGCTCTCTAAAGTGTCATTTTACAACGGCCCTGAACAAAATTAATCTAAAACGAATCTGAATCTTGCTGCCGTGCTTAGGAACATTTGCTTATGTTTAGGCTAACTCACAAAGAATAAAAATAAAAATAAAAATAAAATAAAACCTAAAACGGCTGACATTATTGCACATATGCGGTATATCCATAGTGGATCATAGGATAACTTAGTGTACTTTAGGAATTCATAATCAAGGTTGTATTGGTTTATGCCACTGAAACTCCAACTCTAACCTGAGTAACAAAGGAGTAAAGACATGGATAGAACAAAAGCAACATAAAGCCTGAACATACACACACTCCTGTCACCCGTGGGAGGCTGGCTCTGCGGTACCAGACAGCTCAGGTGCGTGTCTAGAATGTGACGTGTGGTGTGGTCTGACACACATCACCCACACGCAGCTGTTATTGGCAAGCCAGCGATGGCCCCGGCCACTGACAGGGTCGCTCCTGTGTGGACAAACATTGCGGCCCACTGCTGGCTATGGTTTGATTACATTAGATTCGTTTAGTTTCTACTTTATTGTCATTGCAGAGTACAAGTACCAGACACCGAAATGCACTCTCCATGGGTCTCATTTACGAAGGATGTCCTGCTGCCTACTTCACTTAGAGCGCTGGGGACATCCAGCCAGCACCGACCGGAGACGGACTCGCAGGGTTTCTATTATATATCTATAGTGTATGGACTCAGGAGGTGAACAAGTGTTCCCCAAGATCTCTGTTACAGTACTTCCTGGCAGACGCCACCGGGAGTCATGTGACCAAACGTACAGTCCAATCAATCTACCTATCGGTCTGTTCAAGTCGGCGTCTCTTTTTAGGGCACCTATTTCACGATCATGACACCGTAAAAGCGACATGAACTTGTGAATATTGAATTGTGTTATAGTTCATTGAGAACTCTCCCCTCTCCCATCAGTTGAATCATTATATCTCAAACGCACTACCAATAGAGCAAATACAATTGTCTCTGACCCCTCCCACCCTGCTCACCACCTGTTTCAACTGTTGCCCTCTGGCCGGTGCTACCGATCCCTGGCCACTAAAACATCCCGTTTCAAAAACAGTTTTTCCCCTCTGCTATAAGGACTCTCAACACCTGACTCACTGCACTAACCCTGCCAGATGTACTGCACTTTATAGTTGTAAATATTGACTGATGAATATTGAATATTGATGATTTTGTCTTGTGGTTATGTGTGAACATTGTCCATTGTGATAGTCATGTGTAATGTGTGTATGTTTGATGTATTTGACACTGCTGTATTGAGTTTTTTCCATCTGTACCGACAACAAATTCCACCGACCTTGGTCGTGTGCTCATTAAACGATTCATTCATTCATTCAGCTCGGTCGGTTAATTATGGTCCAGAGTTGCAGCTCCAGTTCAATCCTGTACCTGTTCGGTCACACTCAGCCTGGTGGAGTTGGGGGAGAGAGCCGGGCTGGGCTGGGGGGTCCTCCTCACGCTGCCCACGTCAGTGAGTCTGTGCTGGGAGTCGTCCCAGCGGCCGTAGGCCAGGTCGATGCCCCCCAGGAAGGCCAGTGATTGGTCGATCACCACCGTCTTCTCGTGGTGGGCCCACATTAGCGCGGTGGAGGGCACGTGGTCAGGGTGGCGAATCACCTGAGAGACGGAGGGAGAGAGAAGCACAGAAGGGAAACCCACTTTATTCTTCACGATGCACCTGGGTTGGGAGAAAAAGTCATCAATGCAAGAGTCAAGTACTCAAGAGTCTTAACTGAAGACATGCACACCTGTAACATGTAACTGTATTTGAAAATAGGCCAATTGACCCCCTGGTCTGTACCTCTCAGCTGGTTGACCCCCCCATGTGCTGCTGTATGAACCACATGATACCTTACTATGCTCTGACAGTGAGACCCTTGGGAAAAGACTGCCTACATGACATAAATAAATAAAACGCCTGCAGTCTTTCAAGTTACCGAGAGAATACTCGATATGGAACCCACTGAGAAAAGAAGAGAATATTCTAGTATTGGAGAAGGAGTCAGACAGATAAACTGTTCAGCTGTTCTATACATCCCGCTGCCTGGAGCCGGATACATACGATGTGAGAAACATCTGCGTCCCTCTGTGTATCATCATCCCGAGTGTTTGGAGGATCACACAAACCAACACACACAGCACAGGCGCCCAGGAATACCTCTACTACCCAGCTGGTGTGTGTTGGAGCTCCTCAGGGGGTGTGTGTGTGTGTGTGTGTGTGTGTGTGTGTGTGTGTGTGTGTGTGTGTGTGTGTGTGTGTGAATGTGCGTGCATGTGTGTGTGTGTGTGTGTGTGTGTGTATGTGTGTGTGTGTGTCTGTGCGTGCGTGCGTGTGTGCCTCCCTAGCCACTTCCCAGTATCGGTCCTCTGCACACTCTCCTCCGCCAGCGCTGTCATAAGACAATGTGACAGCTTGTCAATCATGCCAGGGCCTGGGGTGCCATGGCGACGAGAGGGTTTGTGGCGGTACGCTTTCGTGAGCAACATCGGGGAGAAGACAGCAGCGGGGACCATCTACTACTGCAGAAATAAACCCCCCACTGGCAGATCTACACCCCTCCTTCCTATCCCAACTCCCCCTGGCCCTCACCCTCACTCCCTCCCCCCCAAAAACCCTGGCCTCACCCCCTAGTCCAAACAAAGTGATCCCCCCCATGCCCTAAGACAGCCATCCGTGGCATCCAGCACATGATCTAAGTATGCGTCAGTCCCTGTGCCCACAGGCCTGGCACAGCCAAGGCGCCACCACTCAGCCTGCGCTGAAATGTGTTGTGATGTGGCCGTCAATCTGGGAGGCAGGACTCAGACACCTGTGGAGGGATTGGGTAAAGCTGATCTAGATAGACAGACCTTCTCTGTCTCCCTCTTTCTCTCTGGACCACTGCTTTCAGTAGGGAAGGAGGAGGGGGGTGAGAGGAGATTGAGGCGGGAGGGGGGGGGGGACATTTGGGAACGCTGGGGAAAGGATGGTCTGTAAAGTCATAGCGATGCTGCTGCTTGTTCAACTGCGGTACTTGGAAGACCGCTTAAGTTCTTCCCATAACTCTAAGCGTCTATGTGAGCCTCTTATCATAGCCTATGCATATGACCTAGACCAGGGGTGCCCAATACGTCGATCGCGATCGACCGGTCGATCGCAAAGGTAGTATGGGTAGATCGCATGGCATTGAACAAAACCCAAAAGAAAAAAGAAAAAGTTCGCCTATCATCCATCCTCACTATGGCTTTTGCCACTTGATTGACGTACAGGTAAGCCAGTCTGAGATCTGATCTTTTCACCTACACCTAACACGCGGTTCACCACGCATGCGCAGTCAACAGCACCAACTACAAAATACAAAATACCGGCGAGACTAATTACCTAGTTAGCCTTCCAATTTCTACTATTTACTATATAATACTAAATAAAGGCTATACAAATGAGTGGGGAAGCTGGACCAAGTAAGAAACCAATAACGTATAACTTCCATCCAGAATGGGAGGAGGACTTTTTTACACAATGTGATTTTGGAAATGCGTCTGTCTGATCAGCAAATCTACGATGGCTATTTCGAAGAAGGGAAATGTGGCAAAAGAGCGAAAACGTACGGCTGCAACGATAGCTTCTTATCACGTCAGTCACGTTCTTGTTAAACACAAGAAGTCATTCAAAGACGGCGAAATTGTGAAAAAAGTTTCTCGAGGCTGCAGATTGCCTTTTCGATGACAGATCCACAGTGGCTGATGACACCTTGCAACCAGCTCCTACAGCCCTGACTATTAGAAACTAGCTGCCTCCTCCCAGTGCCAGGTCTCCCACTAAGGTAGAAAAATGCATTTATTTCCTCCTTTCAAACTAGGGAACTACCTGTTTTGTATCTGGTTTACTTTTCTGTTTGTTGGATCAGTAGTTGGCTATGGTACTGCAGACTGGCTGTCAGTGTGTGAGTGAGAGAAAGTGAGTGTGTGTGTGTGTGTGTGTGTGTGTGTGTGTGTGTGTGTGTGTGTGTGTGTGTGTGTGTGTGTGTGTGTGTGTGTGTGTGTGTGTAAGAGAGTGAGAGAGAGAGGGGGAGAGAGAGGGGGAGAGAGAGGGAGGGTTTGTGCTATGGCTCCCTATGCAGACTGGCAAATGTGTGTGTGTGTGTGTGTGTGTGTGTGTGTGTGTGTGTGTGTGTGTGAATGTGTGTGAGCGAGAATAGCAAAGAGGGAGGGTTTGTGATGGTCTTCTCCTGTGGCTGTGTGACAGAGAGAGGGAAAGTGTATTGTGAGTTTACTATGCAGGCTGGGAACTGTGTGTGTGTGTGTGTGTGTGTGTGTGTGTGTGTGTGTGTGTGTGTGTGTGTGTTTGTAGTACGTGCATGTACATTTGCGATGTTGAAACTAGACTGGTAGATCTTGGCAGACTGGCTACTTGAAAAGTAGATCTTGGTTCCAAAAAGTGTGAGCACCCCTGACCTAGACCATCAGTTTCAGCAGAAATTAACCCTAGTACAAAATGAAAAATAGGGTTCAAGTGCCTTACTTACCTTGATGTTGGGGTGTAGGCCCATTAGGGTTCTCTTGGTATACTCACTGTTCAGACCCAAGATGACCTCTACCTCCTTATAGAGCAGAACACAGATCTTCACCCCCTGCTCCTGCAGGGTTAGACACACACACACACACACACACACACACACACACACACACACACACATATACACACACACACACACACACACACACACACACACACATATACATACTGGACATTAATGACTATTTATGTTGGGGTATTGAACATTATCTCCAATCATAGTGTAAGCATATTATGATAATGTACTAGAAAATGCTTTTTATTCGCACCTCTGAGGATACTCACCGCTTTGCGCTTCAGGACACAATCCAACCTCCAGGTGTTCCCATCAACCACAGGCCTTTTCAGGAAGATCTCTGGACTCAACCTGAGAAACAGAAAATCTGTGACTTCCCAGAGAGGTCACTAGCGTTCTTTCCCACAGTGCGTTTTTCAACTTACAACACCTCACAAGCGATATTTCTAAAGAATGGTAGAAGTCTCATCTAAAACGATAGCACTGCTCCATACCACCAGGCAGTGATGAATATCTCCTCTTTGGCTGCTTCCAGGGCATCTCCAATGGCATCGAAGTAACATGCAGCGTTGACAAACCTGTAAGCACCAGACAACTTCAATCTAGCAGCAGGTTGGACTGCAGATCCTATGACGGAACTGCTAGGTGAACATAGTGTTTCTCAGGTCAGTTTTCAGGCCCTGAAGCTCCATCGTACCCTACCATTGTGTTGTGGTGTTCTCTCTGACCGGGGCAAAGGAGCCATGACGATTGTCCCTCAGAAAGTCTTTCCCGTACTTCTGAGCGAACTCTTCGATGGAGTGACCCCACCAACGAGCCTGTCTGTACGTGGAGCACTTGATGGTGAGAGCCCTGAAAAACAGTAGGACACACAGGACACAGCTACCTCACTGCACTCGTGAGTCGTGAGGTGAAGCCAAAACGCGTCTCCATTGGTGGAAAATCATCAATAAGATCGTATCCTAAGATATTGTGCTTTCAGTTGACATGTTTCATTGTCCTCCAAAATATCAAGTAAATTCGATACAGCTTGATCGCCTGAGGCATCTCGTGTGGCATTTGGCACACATGTACAGTAGCATTGAGAGAGGGAACGTGCAAATCATTTCAATGGCGGGTAGAGTCATCACTTAGAAGGGGACGGAGACGACATCAAAGTCTGACTGAAATGTGATAAGAACAGAAGCGCCTGTTTTAACCTGCCTGCAGAGGTTCTCCACGGTGACGCCATGACGGATCCCGGTCTCCTGGGTGCCTATCTTGATGTGGAAACCCTTATCGTATAGGATCACCGTCCCCACCTGGCCGTCCTCTGGCCTCATGTAGAGAACAAAGGAGTCCTTCACCACCAGCCATCTGAAACACACACACACACACACACACACACACACACACACACACACACACACACACACACCCCCGCACACATCAGAGACATACAATACAGGAGTGTCACTGGGGGGAGTTGGTGTATGGGTTATATGGGGATGTGTTCAGATTGAGGAACTGGATTTGATAGAAAACTGGGGACATGATACAGCCAGAAAAACAAGTAAGGCGCATGCAAAGTTTTCACATGATTCATGCATTGATGTCAATGAGAGATTTGCATTATTCAGAGTTGCGTGACTGTATCTCGGGAAGATTTGCCACTTAGTTCTAGTGACTGAGGACACCGATCACACATCACATTGTAAAGCAGAGACAATGGTGAAAATCTTAGTTAGGTCCAGAGCACTATTCGTACCAGTGGAGGCTGGTGGAGACAGAAATCCGAGGACGGCCTCATTGTAATGCATGGATTGGAATGAGCATTCCATCCATGCATTACAATGAGCCCATCCTCCAATTTCTACCTCCACCAGCCTCCACTGATTCCTACAATATGGCATTCTAAAAGTCTGTGTGTAACTCCAGCCCCCCTCTCACCTCCTGGACCAGCGGTAACAGACACTGTTGGAGCCACACCAGTAACACACAGGGAACGTGTTTCCTCCAGACTTCTTCAAGATCAGGCCTTCACTTTGAACACACACAATACCCCAACAGCATGACTGACAATGTCATGATACAAAAATGCTATCACAAATGGACAACCAAACAACTCAAACTGCCAAACCGCCACCCTCTAATTCCACAAGACTTACATTGTCCCATAACATTACTGTATGCTGTGTTCACTGTGACACAATGAATGAATGACCTGCAATACCATAAGAATAAACATGTGTCTGTTGAGTGTTATTAAAGTGTAAGCTAAAACACAAGGCTCATACTCTTACATTCCTTTTGGTCCCAGGTCATGGATGAAGGAGATCTGACTCACTTCCAAGAACTGAAGCTGAAACCAAACCAGTGTCGTTAATGATACCGTTTCTACTGTACCGATCTGCCTGGACACACACAAACACACACACACACACACACACACACACACACACACGCACACACACATTCAAATATGCTGAACACGCTATCTAACGAGTCAGCTTTTTCAAATCGAATAGTAAACCAACAGTGTCTTTGCACTCTCTAAACAAACTAGTTGCAGAAAATATCTTACTTCTAGGGCCTTTGATGGCTCCATCAATCCTCTGACTGTCCTAGACTTGGATTGCTTGTGCATATTCGTAAGAGAGTAAGATACATTTGTATATCACCATCCTAATGTGCCACCCTCATCACTTTTATATCATAGGTAATGGACATTAGCAGCCATCTTGGTTCTTTAAATCATAGTTTCCTTGCTCCTGCCTGCTGTGCATCATCTCATTAATGCAACCCATTCTCCATCACACACCTCCTTTAAGAGCTTCTACTCTAATAGAAGTACAGAGCCCTGACAGGGTTAGAATTACAGTTAGCTCTCAGGACTAATTAGGAAGTGGATGTGTAAGAACATAAGAACACATCATTGTGACTGTATTCTATTCTAGACCTATTCTATTTCTTTACAATACAAGACATTGCCTGTGAATAGCTTACCGTAGCAGGATGGCTCCTGTACATGGTTCTCTTCAGGACGTTTCTGAGATAGTCCTCCAGCTGCATCTGTCACACACACAGTGAAGTGGTGGAGTCTTCTGTAGGCCAAAACAGGAGTGGTGTGTCCTGCACATGTCTATTTTAGTGGGCACTTACAACTATGATACCTACCTTGTGTGATTACACATTGATGTAATAGACACATTAGGGTTTGCAAACCATTTAGAATTAAAGGAGCAGTTTGTTGGAGCTCTGTCCCCCTCTGGTCAACACAGTAAACTTCAGTTTGAAGTTCCAAGCAACAACATCCTCCCTAATGATAATAATAAAACCCCTCTGAAATGGACTTACATTTGTGCTTCTGCATGTGGGTTAGCTGTTGTGTTTCTGCATGCACTCACGATTCGAAGAGACAGCTACCAGAGACAGACCGAGTCCACTCCCATAGAAGACCCCTGTCAGTAGCATCATGTTTGTATGCAAACTGAGTGCCAGGTAGGATGCTCCACTTTAGAGAACGCCTTTTCAGAACCAAAACTGCTTTCGTAAATGAAATATTTATTTCAAGGGATGTCATTCCCTGATCGCTACTGATTAAACATAGTCATGACAACCGTTAGGAAGCTTCTAGAACGCTTGGATGTTACATACTGAACCTGTAATTGTGTTAAATCTAAATATCTCCCTCGGCAGGTATAATAATAATAATAATATTAATATTAAGAATAAGAATAATAAGAATATTAATATTCATAATATAATAATAGTAGTAATAATAATCATAGTCATAATCATAATCATCATCATCATAATTGTATGATATATTATTACATTTTACATAATATTACCATATCCAGTCTGTAGTGGCAATTAACCTGCCAATATAATTACCATAATAGTACTTGATATAAAGTGGAACCACTGAGTTTGTTCTGTGTGACAGAGAGAGGGTGTAACACAGTACTCATGTCAAATGGAGGTTCTCTAACTTTTCTGTTACTGAGCTGCTCCTCTTTGACCAGGGCATCTGGTCTCCGGGGTAACGTAGGGATGTGTCCTCCCTGGAATTGCTTAAACGACCTCCTCTTGACAGAATGGCTGCAGAAGAACAAAGTATGATACGATACTTGAAATATGAAGTTATGGATGTTATTCATTTGTATGTTTCTAATGTGAAACATTGAAGGCTACTTGTTTAACAAAACGGTGAATCCTGGTCTCTCTTGAAAGAGATGTTCTTCCATGATAATAACCTTAAATAGACATCTATGAAAAACATGTTGACATCTACCATATGCCTTGGAACATGCTGTATGCTTCTATACTGGTGAACAGCAGTAAATGGGAAACAGAAAAGAGATCTGAGGTATAGAAAAGCAATGGGCCAGAACATGTACAGTATCTGACTCAAAGTCATAGTTTATCATTGTGTGTGTGTGTGTGTGTGTGTGTGTGTGTGTGTGTGTGTGTGTGTGCGCGCATGTCTGTGTGCATGCTATCCTACCTACCAGCCCGTCTGCCTGAGTACGTGCATGTGTGCGTGCATAATGTGCGTGCGTGTGTGTGTGTGCGTGTGTGTGTGTGTGTGTGCGTGTGTGTGTGTGTGTGTGTGTGTGTGTGTGTGTGTGTGCATAATGTCAATGCGTAACCCTGAAGTGTATTCTGAAAGGTAAATAAATGAGCAGGGCTTACATCCGGGTTGGCAGCGGGATCTTTAGAAGAGCCTTGAACTTGAGCAGCTCCTGATGAAGGGCTTGGAAGTGTTTGAAACGGCGTTTGATTTTCCACGTGAAGTCCCCGTGGCTCAGCTCAATGGTGTAGAGGTTGGGGTTCAGCACCTTTGAGGTGGCATTTCAAAAGACACAAATTCAGCTCCAAGTCATCCATACTGCCTTACAAGCACTTTGGAGGAGATGAAAAAGGCGGAAGTACACAATACTGTCACTATTCAAAAGAATAAGGATTTCATGAAAGATCATGATGTTCAGAAATAGTCCACTCAGAGATCAGAGAGGGAAAACTTACCAGTCAAAATCTAAATGATTAATGGGACTTGAATTTATGATATTTTTCACAATTGTTGCATCCATACCACATGATGGAAAGGATATGAGGAGGAAGATCATAGCAAATAATATGTTTTTTAAGTTTAAGATTATGACAATGGAGTGAGATTCCAAGTATGATGATGTTATAGTTTGTTCATAATCCATACGACATGTATAGTATATTTTGCTCACCTTTGTAGTAGACGTAAAGTGCTCCACTTCTGTCACTCTTACAGAGATAGGGACGTCTTTCAGGAACATCACGCAGTCCAACGACTTGAATGACTTGAAGTTATATATAGCCTGAAAACGGATGGTTCCACTCTCTGAAAAAAAGAAACAAGAGGTTTTCAGCTGGCACTACAAGCCACCCTTTCTGCTGACCCAAAACAAATCCCTGTCTAAAGTTACTTTCCACCTAACCCTTTCCATCTAAAAGCATGAGGGAAAGCTCTCTATATTTCCTATTCCTGCTAGCTTCAAATAATACAATGAAAGTTAGCCCAGCTATAGTATTGAGGACTACTGGACTAGGCTTTTACAGTGTGTCATACTAAGATTAGGCTGGGGTTCTGGAGGCAAGCTGAGGGAACACTGACCCGGTGGCTTCCCATCACAGTGGTCGCCATGGCAGCAGAGGTCCAGTTCCTCGTTGTCGTCGGGTAGATCGTAGCCGTCCAGACTCCCAGAGAACTGGCTCATGACTGACTCCAAACGCTCCAGTGCGGGAGCCCTCTGTCTGCCTGTCACCGACGCCATGCCCACTCACCTCACCTCACCACGGCTGTGCTTCCATCTGAGACACACAACAGAGGAGGTTGTACCTGCTGGAGGACTACGGTATGGCTCTGGAGGACTACACTACCCATACAGTACACCAGCAGACAGAAACTCAATACAGTATTTATCACAGGCAAGAGGGTAAGGGTCAAAGAGCAGTGACACAGAGGGTAGGCAGCCACATAAACTGATCTGCAGTAGACATGTGAATGCCTCATTATTATTTATGTTTGAAATATGACATGACATCCACATTCTGCTATCTATTTTTTGGTTAACATAAAAAGAAAATCCAGTTTGTTCATGTTGATTTAATTATTTGGTAATTAAAAGCTATTGGCAATAATAATAATAATAATAATAATAATAATAATAGTATAATAATAATACAGACATCCTACTTTCACATTAAAAAAACATGTAATTGCCACCACATGCAAAATTCATGAAGTATGGATTTCATATCTCCTTGTTCCCTGTGCATGCATTAGTCAGTCAGTCAGTCAGTCAGTCAGTCTGTCAGTCAGTCCGTCATTCAGTCAGTCAGTCCGTGGGGTTGGTGGGGCAGATAATGAGGAGGGATGTGCCAGTATCACCAGCAGAAGGCCTCCTGGCCCAAATACAGGGTGACAGGCCAGCCGGAGGAGGACAGGGGGGACCTAATGTCTTGTGATTCCGCAGAAGGTGACAGACATTGATTGTGTGCAGTCTGACGGTACGTGTAATGACAGAAGAAAGGAAAGGTCAGGGTCAAATGGCGTGAAAGTGAAGCAACGTCCCGAGGACGATGAGCCCAATGTGTGATTAGCAATAATAGATCACATACATGTGTGTCATCATGTATACTTTAACACTTTATAGATGGTGATATCAGTAACACTTTAAACATTATTGCTGTAGTCTATCCTTGTGATATTGGGGCCTGGGGAGGTAATAAACAAAGTAACAAACATAAACATATTTTGTTATTTGTCATTGAGGGTACATTTGCAATCAAAATGCAGGAGAGGAGATCATTTCCAAGAGGAACATGGGCTTATTTGTACTGTCCCCATTCAATCTCTAATAGCTGAATATGACACATTTAACTAGATGAATCATTCTGTAATATCACATTACAAAGCTACAGTATGACTATATACTGGAGCTGGTACCATTGACTATGATGATAGTACGTTTTAGTTAGTCAAGTGTGTTGACTTGCATGCTGGCCATGATGTTTTGCACCATAGTCCTAATGAGGTGTGCTTTCTTGCTGAATGAGTGTCTCTCTCTCTAGCCAACCTTAAGACCCAGTTTAGGGGTGAGAATGTGAGCGGTCACACTGCCCCCACCCCAATCTACCCCCCAATCCCCAATCTTAGTAGCCCTGGGCCCCTCACACTGGCCATTAGGGAGATTCCTAGTCTTCCCCAATCAATGACAGGTGAAATGGAGCACAAAATCCCAAAGACTGCCATGGGCCTCTCTCCCTCTACCTCCCTCTCTCCCCCATCACTTTCTACCTCTCTGTTTCTGTACCTTCCTCTCTCTTTCTTTCTTTCCCTCTCTCTCTCTCTCTCTCTCTCTCTCTCTCTCTCTCTCTCTCTCTCTCACACACACACACACACACACACACCCATCATGTTCAGAGAATCATGCCCATACGTGATAGAGGATGGCATATATATGCACAGGCCTTATGTCCGCTGGCAGTGGAGGAAGAGCCTGCTCATCAGTTTTCTGATTCATTAGACACTAATGAGATGGAGTTTGAGCCTGAAATACTCTCTCATCTCTCGCTTAGCCCCCCCCCCCCCTTTGTAAGTCTCTCTCTCTCTCTCTTTCTCTCTCTCACTCTCTCTCTGCTCTATCTCTTTCTCTGCAGCTCCTGACATTCACACCATCATAGTAAGCAGTCCCTCCAACAGCTTGTTAATTCGTTCAAAAAGCCCCCGCAGTCAGAGATAATGAAATTTAATTATTGTCTTTGGCCATAGGGGTATTGGACACAGCTACAATCACTGCCTAATGAGAGAGCTGCATTCATTATTATTACCATGGTATTACCTTACTGTCTGTCTACTGTGCCATAATGGTCTCTCCATACGGAGGAGAAGAAGTGTACAAATGTATATGTGACAGTATATGTGTGATATCCACGTATGTGTCTCATTATCGTAAAAAACAGTATGATTTTATTTCTATTCCAGGTTCTTATGATGTAAATGCATATTAGGTCAGAGCTCTGTGTCTTTCAAAGTTCTGATCTTGCCACTTGTGTTCCATCGAAATCAAAAGGACATAATTCATGGTAAGAGTGCTCTTATGTAGACTGTATACACTTTCATTGGTATAATTAGAAAAATGACCTTTGAATAGACTCCTTTGTGCCAGAGTACAGGACATTTTCATCATGTGTATCAAAGGGAACAGAATAAAAGAAGAAGTGAATGTATTATGTATTCAGAGAGGACTGAGCCAGTGTCTGGGGGCGAAGTTGAAGTGATACTGTATCCATTACATTTCACACATGCAACCTTACTTAATGGCATAGTCAATGTTTTTTTGGGGGGTAGAAAACAAAAAAGGATACTACATTTGTGTACTGTACATAATTATTTAGTTTAAATAGCATTTTAGTTGGATATTTTACTGGGGATATACAGTAATGAATTGACATTTCAAGAAAAGGAAACTATGAAACATTGGATAGACCAGATTTTCTAACTGTGATAGCATTCATATTTAAATGAATATCACTTCCTTTATACCGCTGGAAATAACAGTACAACAAGCTAGAGTACAATGGCACTTCCTTTTAGCCCTGTTATACAGCAAAGACGAATATGTATTACAAGAAACACTTCAAAAGTGGTCATAACTAGGGAAAACCTAACCCTAACCCCGAAACAATGATGTCCAAAGTAGGTTTTGAATGTGAATGAACAGAAACACCGTATTGAGTCATAAACTAAGGCCCTTGAAGGGTCATATGAATCTCTTGAACAAAATCTGTTTTATCAATGCCGTTTTTTTACTAAGTGATACTAGACATATCTTTGAGTGTGGGACAGAAGCTTTATAGCACTGACAGAGGAAGTCACCGTTGTTGAGCATATACAGTACTGTATGTATGAGGCATTAACCCAAATGATACATCAACATTCTCGTTGTATGACATCTTGTACATAACATCATTCATAATGCATGACACTGTTAGACAAACACACACACACACACACACACACACACACACAGTACTTCACCATCATGTGTGTACGCTGTTACAATAAAGCTCTTACCTCTCCTGTGGACATACAGGGGACAGAGCAAACACCAGACAGCTTTCAAAAGACCTCCTCGCCTTGTTATTGTTGTTCTCTTCCTCCTCCTCCTCTTGACCAAAACCTCCTCACTTTCTGCCACTTCCTGTGTCTGATTCACCCGCTGTCTCACGGCTCACAGTGTCAGTCGCCAAGGAAACCGAGCCACACCGCCAAAAAAACAAGATTCTAGTAGTCCTGTGCCTCAGGTTCCAGGGGTCCTCAGGAGAGCACGACACTCAGATGAATATCAATTCAAACTTCCACTCATATGGTTCACAGGTTGAAGAGCTATGAACAGTGGTGAGGTCGACTCTCATGGTAGTAGAGGTGGCTGGCTCAGACAGACAGACAGTGATGTGGTTTGTTTGGATGAGAATTTGAGAGAGGCCACAAACCATCTAATCTCTGTGATGTCACCTCTGATGGAATTTCCTGCCCATGGGTTGAATGCAGTGTGTGTGTCTGTGTGTGTGTGTGTGTGTGTGTGTATGTGTGTGTGTGTGTCTGTGTGTGTGTGTGTGTTGTGTGTGTGTGTGTGTGTGTGTTGTGTGTGTGTGTGTGTTGTGTGTGTGTGTGTGTGTGTGTGTGCCTGTTGTGTGTGTGTGTGTGTGTGCCTGTTGTGTGTGTGTGTGTGTGTGTGCCTGTTGTGTGTGTGTGTGTGTGTCTGTTGTGTGTGTGTGTGTGTGTGTGTGTGTGTGTGTGTGTGTGTGTGTGTGTGTGTGTGTGTGTGCGCGCGCGTGCATATGTGTGGACAGTGGGCAGGGCTGAATGGCATTTGTGTTGCATAGTGAGGGTCAGAGTGCTAGCTGGTTTGTGGTGTGTCAGCAGTTCCAAAAGAGGAAAAATAGTTGAACAATCAATAGAAGGATTATAGCATATGTCAGAGGGCTGGCCACCAACAATTTACATATCAGCTAGCTAGTGCATCTCTTGTAAACTTTTCCTTACTGAAATATAGTTCATTGTGAAAACACACATAGTACAGTTGGTTATTGCCAAAACACAGAACACAAGAAGAGGAGGGGGGGGGGGGGGGGTCCCTCATGTTTACAAATAAAGCATGCCATCAGCAAGATTAATCACATTCACATTGTTGTGACAACAGTGTTGAGCAAAGTACAGTATATGTAGTATTGCATTAGGCATTATTACATAAAATATGCAATTACAATGTTGTGAAACTTCAACAAACCGTTTCCTCCATCATGACATGAGTATATCTGCAAAGGAGATTGCAGGTACCTCTTCCCACACACAAGTCTATTACAAATAAATGAATGCTTATTTTATATTTTATTTTTGTACATCATACATCATATGGTTATAGTAGTATGAAGAAACATACAAATCCACGTTTGTGCCCTTTACTTGTGTTGTGTTGTTACAATGAAACAATGTGATGTCACGTGACTTCAATTCGCAACACGCTCGAGCGAACGAGGAAGTTTCTCAGTCGCGAGCCTGTCTGTGGACGTCCGTCGGCTGCACAGACTGAGACAGTTGTCTCGTTTATTGACAGTGTGCGTTGACTACAATTAGCTTGCAATTCGGTCGTCTTGCAATGCCGTTTGCAACGTACATTTTATCGACACATTCGGACATGTTCAACTAATATCACCATCAGCAGCAGCAGTAGTAGTAGCAGCTCGTTGGCTAGTTAGCAGAACAATGTTTACCTGCCAACTCACCGGCGATGGGTCCGACTACCACACCATGCAACCGTTGTAGCTAACGCTGTTCAGATTGTAAGTGATAACAGCTATGTTAGCTATTCATTTTATGCAGATACGAAATTCTATTAGGGAAGAGATGTTGTTAGCCAGCTAGCGAGGCAGCAGTGCGATGGGAACACATGCTTGACAGCTCGCCCTTTCTGACTCCGTCTTCCAACATGAGGTAAACAGACGAGGCTTGCAAGTCATCTAACAGACTTGTGTCAAATGTGATCGTTTTGTCATTGCGTTGTGCATAGCTACAGTAGCTTGCTAACTAACTGTTTTCATGTTCATATAATGCATGTTGCTGCTAGCTAGACTAGAAGTAAATCATTTATGAGACAGGTTCAATTCCAACCAAGGTTAATGATGATAGCAACAAGGATTGTTTTGCCTCAGAGCCACTAAAGTCTTATCATTTGATCACGTTTCATCCCGCATGTCCTCCAGGGAATAGATGGCCATGCAGTACGACCAAAGATCCAATGCACAATGGCACTGTCTGAAGTTCATTGGGACCACGCCATACCCTTACCAAAGCTTGCCCGATTCCACTCAAAGATCACCGTTGCTTTGGTAGCACTTCTGTGTTTTATCAACAGCTACGATGGGGAGTTTGTGTTTGATGATTCTGAAGCTATTGTCAATAACAAGGTAATGTTGTCTATTACACGCACACTCACACACACACACACACACACACACACACACACACACACACACACACACACACACACACACACACGTCAAATTGTTACCAACATGTAGTAGGTAACTGATGAAATCACTGATATCCCTGCCTTCAGTATCCTCGGGAGGTTTGTGTCGATTGTGTTTCTATATTCAAGTGTGTTCCTCCTGTAGGACTTAAACCCAGCGACACCACTCACCAACATCTGGACAAATGACTTCTGGGGAAGTAACCTGAGCAGCAACTCCAGCCACAAATCCTACAGACCTCTCACTGTCTTCACATTTAGGTAGGCCCCCACACACACACACACACACACACACACACACACACACACACACACACACACACACACACACACACACACACACACACACACACACACACACACACACACACACACACACACACACACACACACACACACACACACACACACACACACACACACACACACACACACACACACACACACACACACATACACACACACACACCATGTTCACCTTTGTCTCTCTTTCTCAAGTCCTATCTTCACACCATGATTTATCACAGCACATAAACACTTTATCAGATCTCCCGTTGTGATTCAAGCGCAGTACGTGCACTGATATCACTGTACCGTTGTTCCAGGCTGAACTACCTCTTGGCTGGGGGGCTGCACCCGGTTGGCTTCCATGTGGTGAACATTACCCTCCACTGTGTCATATCAGCGCTGATGATTGACATGTTTGCAATATTGATTGGCGGCTTGGCCTGTGACGACCAAGGGAGGAGACTCAACCCCGCACCGAAGGCCTCTCTCCTGGCCGCCCTCCTCTTCGCGTCACACCCGGTCCACACAGAGAGTGTGAGTAGAGACGCGTCAGCGTCCTCTCCCCAGAACGCATGGATCACAAAGCTGCCAACCATGTGGTTTGATCGGTTGATTGCTGCCTCGATCACATTGGAATGATTTGGCTTTTTTCGTTTATTTCCGTCGCGCCGCTTTTTATGGTCCGTTTCGGGGCCCGAACATCTGTGAACGGAGTGATTTGGTTTTGGTTTAATAAATCTTAACGATATGGTCACTTCTCCCCTGGTAAACGGTCCTATTTCTTCTAAAGCCACAACTATGCAACCTCCCATCACGACCTCCTGTTCCACGGGCTGTTGTTGTATTAAACATGCATTAGAGCCGTGCAAGGAACAAAGCCTGCTCTCAGCTGGGTGTGTGAGGCCACGGTGTGTGTTGTAGCTAGGCCAGACTATTAGCGGGGACCAGGATGCTTATTGACCTGGTTGTGTCCATGGACCCCCCCCCCCCCTCTCTCTGTTCTCTTTAATCAGACAGGGAGAGGGCTGGGGGAGACCTGGGGGGTGGCAGGCAGGCAGACCACTGACTTAGACCTGCTGTATCTATCAAAGGAGCCAGCCCCAGGATCTCAGCTGTAGACAGTACACACAGTACACAGTTCTCACTCACAGGCTAGGCTTGCTAATGGTGAGACTCCTGCGCTAGCTGTTAATTGGCCACGGGCAGTAATGGCTGGTACATTGCAGGACCAGATGTGATGCATAGATAGGAGTGTGTGTGTGTGTGTGTGTGTGTGTGTGTGTGTGTGTGTGTGTGTGTGTGTAATGGGGTTTCGTAAGCCTGTAACAAGCACAACAAGTTGCTGAGAACTACAGTACATTCCGAGTGTGTCAAGTCTTCGTAGTATTTCCTGCAATATTTCCCCGATCATTAACCAGCTCTGTAACCTGCTACCCTAGCCAATTCCCTTAGATCTACGAGGAGTGTCCAGGGTTTGGGGCTGGAGTGTCTTTCATACAGTACCAACGTTGAAGTTCTGTACATTCTGTACCTCTCTCTCTCTCTCTCTCTCTCTCTCTCTCTCTCTCTCTCTGTCTCTGTCTCTGTCTCTCTCTCTCTCTGTCTCTGTCTCTGTCTCTCTCTCAGGTGGCAGGAATAGTGGGTAGGGCAGACCTGCTGTGTGCCCTTTTCTTCCAGCTCTCCTTTCTGACCTACTGCCAAGCCTTCAGCGGAGGTGGGTGTTTGATGCTTGGTCGGTGTGAGGAGGACAGTGATGGGGCTCATAGTGATGCATGGGATGAGGAACCAGGAATGTTATCAGAGTACAGATACCATTCCTCATTCGATTCCATGTATTCTACCTTCACCAGCCTCCCCTGATATGTACACATACCACACACTTGCAGGTGTACTTGTGCTGTGTGGTTTTCTAGAGAACTTTCATTCATTAACAATTCATGACATATGTATTCATCTCCTCTACAGGCAGTTGCAGAGATGACAAGTTTTCTGTCCAGTGGATTGCTGTTAGCCTCTCGCTGTGCGCAGCAGCCACTCTCTGTAAAGAACAAGGCATCACAGTCCTGGTGAGGCCATCCAAACACTCTGACATCAATGGATGTGTCTGAGTCCTTTAAAACATTTTTTTACATCAATCGTAACATTTTTACATCAAGCGTAACGGTGACATCTGTCTCTGAAAAAATGTCTCCAGTTATGTCTCCAGTTATGTTTGCATTACAGTTTGTGACGTACAGATGTTCGTAGCATATTGAGATCATTGTTGCGGACCCACGTAGTGCTGTAAGCATACAGTAAGTTAATTTTCCCTGTGGCCTCTCTATTCTCTCAGGGAGTGAATGCTGCCTTTGATGTCCTCCTGATCTGTAATGTCAATGTCTATGAGCTCAGCCAGAGGCTCTTCTTCAGAAGGAAACCAGCAGACGTGAGTCACCTCCTCCGGCACCACTCAGATTCCACCACACACACACACACACACACACACACACACACACACACACCACGGTCACCTGTACCTTATTCTACTGTATGCTAGCAGGGTATCCGCGGTGTCTTGAAAAGTATTAAAAGTTGATAAATCAATTTTGGGAAAATCAAGACCCTTAAGTATTAAAAAGTCTTATCACGATTTTATGAGGTCTTGAATTTTGTAGGTATTTTTCTGAATTAGACTCTGTCCAAAGAGTTTGAGTCCTAAAAACGTTTAGTAAAAGTTCGTGAATTTATTAGTTTCATTAAAAAACTAAGATGAACCGGAAATTTGTGTGTTGTATGATAGTGGTCTAGTCTATTGCAAACTAAAACTGTTAAGTTAAAGGTGTCACTGATGTAAACGGTTACAGCTCGAAGTGGCGGTGAGGTCTGGAAAAATATTGACAAGGTCTTTAAAAAGTCTTAGAAAGGTATTGAAATTAACCTCAAGATTCCTGTATATACCCTGGCTAGCCTGCTACAGCGCAATGGTTTGAATCCAGTGACCATGGGTTCTGTTCTGTGTCAGGTGAGTGAGCTACTGCGGACAGGTCTGCTGACTCGATTGGCTCTTCTGGCTCTGGGAGGAGCCTCTATGCTCTATGCACGCTGGTGGATCATGGGAACTGGGCCCCCGGCATTCACTGAAGTAGACAACCCAGCATCCTTTGCAGAAAATGTATTTCTTCGAGTAAGTACATTAGAGACTTGGCTGAATGTGCTACTGTATGAAGTTCACAATATAGTGATACATTTATATTTGTGACAATGTCATGATATCACCTTATTGTGGGTTGAAGGATATAAATAGGCTTTCTTCTAAAAAGGCTTTTTTTGTTTTTTGGGGGGCTATACTGGTTTAAAAGTTGAATATCAGACTTCTTATCAAATAAAATAGCTGCAATCAATCGCCACCAAGTATCTTTTGGTTTTGCATAGATTTCTTCATATACCACTTGATAGTATTTATTAACATCTAACTAACAATGCCTCATTTTGCTAGTCTAGTGAACCAAGAATAATCCAATCCACATTTCTTTCGTCCTCTATGCTGAACGACTTGATTTGCTTGGATTTTTAATGTTCCCTTTTCCCTCCTCTTCTTCTCCTCCCTCGTGTCTTTCATTCTGCACCCTCCTTTTTCCTGTTTGATTGGCAGATAGTGAACTATAATTACTACTACTCTCTGAATGCCTGGCTGCTGCTCTGTCCCTGGTGGCTGTGTTTTGATTGGTCCATGGGCTGTGTGCCCCTCATTAAGTCAGCCACTGATTGGAGGATGGTGTGGCTGCTGCTGCTCTGGTGCTTCTTGATAGGCTTGATAAGCCAAGCCTTATGCTCACCGGACAGCCAGAGGAGGAGGTAAGAGAGCACATCCATCCCACACAACACACACACACACACACACACACACTCACCATAGATGTGATCTAATACATGTCGGGCTTCTTAGACTGAACACTTGATTACGAAAAGTGGATATTATATCTACTCCAGTATGACTAGGACGTCACGTCTTCATGGCTTAAAGAGAACTCTCAGCTGATGTAGATTTGGGGGCCATATGCGTTGGGTGAATGAAAAACAAAGTTGTCAAATCAAATCACGTAATTGGCACATAACATCACTTGGAGCCTATAAAACAGTGGATGGGTATTATCTTGTATTTTATGTACCTTGCAACCAGAACAATCTAAGACAGTTTACATCTCCACCCCCCCCCCGTCAGGACGTTGACCTTGGGACTGGTGCTGCTGGTGGTGCCCTTCCTGCCTGCCTGTAACGTGTTCTTCAGGGTGGGCTTTGTCATCGCCGAGAGGGTCCTCTACCTGTCCTCCGCCGGCTACTGTCTGATCCTGGCCTACGCCCTGGGACGCTGCTGCTGCTGCTGGACCAAGCACAAGGTGCCCTACACAACAACACACTACACAACAACACACTACACAACAACACACCAGGGACTGGATCTGATTACCTTTCTCTCCTCCTTGATGTGTTAGATTCTCACCGTTTTGTGTGTGTTTGTGTGTTTGTGTGTTTGTGTGTCCGTTTGTGTGTCCGTGTGTGTGTCCGTGTGTGTCCGTGTGTGTGTGTCCGTGTGTGTGTGTCCGTGTGTGTGTCCCCGTGTGTGTGTTCGTGTGCGCGCGCACGTCTTGTCTTGTCTCCCTGTAGAGGCTGCTGGGTGTGTCCCTCCTGACTCTGTTGTGTGTGTACGTGGCTCGCTGCGCTCTACGCAGTCACCAGTGGAGGTCAGAGCAAAGCCTCTTCACCAGTGCCCTGTCCATCTGTCCGCTCAATGCCAAGGTAAGCGGATGCTTGTTGATTTGTCTGTCTGTCTGTCTTGTCTCATAAGGTGAAATGACATACTGTGTGTCCATCAGTCTTTGATCAAGTCTCTCAGTCCATCCATCTCTGTTCCATTTGTCATTCCGTCTGTCTCTCTTTCTATCTGTCTCTCCGTCCAATAAACACAGAGGTGAGCAAATGACTTTCTGTCTGACCTTATCTATCTATCCGTCCATGTAGTGCCATGATCTGAGGACAGTGTGCTCTTCGTGTAGCCTCTTCTGGCACTGCCAGTGATATCCTGATATAAAAAAAGGATCGAGGCATACATGTTTTCCTCTGTTCTGACTTTGCTGCTGTTGTTGATGCTGCTTCTCTCTCCAGGTCCATTACAATGTGGGGAAGAACCTGGCAGACAGAGGGAATAGCAGTGCTGCCATCAGATACTACAGAGAGGCAGTCCGGTACTAACACCATGTTCACATTGTCTGGCAATAACTCTAACCCTAACATCATTACCAGCAGAAACTGTTGTTTAACAATGTTCAATCATTACAAAAAGTCAATGAATTAGGAAGAATGTAGACTTAGGAAACAAAAAACCTTTTGTTCAGGTACTGTAGCAAATGGTAGACCCTCCATTTTGTTTTTTCATAGTCGTTCGATACCCTCTCTCTCTCAGGCTGCATCCCACATACGTCCACGCCATGAACAACCTGGGCAACATCTTGAAGGAGAGGAATGAGCTGGTGGAGGCCGAGCAGCTGCTGTCTAAAGCTGTCACCATCCAGTAGGTGCCTTTACAGTGTTTCTACAGGATAGACACTCTATGTCAAGTGCCAGTCAGATCTGACGCTTGAGGTCTGCAAGCACCAATGCTCTCTGGAGCACTCACTGGTACTTGTCATGTTGTTGTTGTTGTTGTTGTTGTCTCCAGGTCTGACTTTGCTGCTGCATGGATGAATCTGGGAATAGTGCAGAACAGCCTTCAGAAGTTTGAGGACGCGGAGCAGAGTTACTGGAACGCCATCCGATTCAGGAAGAAGTATCCAGACTGTTACTACAACCTCGGCCGCTTGGTGAGTGTGTTTGTGTGTGTGCGTGCGTGCGTGCGTGTGTGTGTGTGTGTGTGTGTGTGTGTGTGTGTGTGTGTGAGGTGAGTGTGTATGTATGTATATATGTGTGTGTGTGTATATATATATATATATATATATAGATATGTATTTATTTATTACACAGTGGCAAGAAAAAGTAAGTGAACCCTTTGGAATTACCTGCATTTATGTATATAATAAATGTGTCTTAAAATATGGTCTGATCTTCATCTAAGTTACAATAATGAACAAACACAAACTGTTTCAACTAATAACACATGTTCAACACCCATATTGAATACATCATTCAAACATTCACAGTGTAGGTTGGAAAAAGTATGTGAACCCCTAGGCTAATGATTTCTACAAAAGCTAATTGGAGGCAGGAGTTAGCAAACCAATCAATGAAACGAGATACGAAAACATTTTGAGTTTGCTGTTCACAAGAAACATCTGCTGATGTGAGCCATGCCTCACAAAAAAGAGATCTCAGAAGACCTGCGATCAAATATTGTTGATTTGGAAAGCTGGAAAGATCTGGAAAGAGTTTAGATCAGGGGTCCCCAAACTACGGCCCGCGGGCCGAACACGGCCCGCCCCTACACTTGGACCGGCCCTTTGAACAACGTCGCCCCCACACACTCTCAACAATGC
This sequence comes from Nansenia antarctica, assembly GCF_963989245.1. Lineage (NCBI taxonomy): Eukaryota > Metazoa > Chordata > Actinopteri > Argentiniformes > Microstomatidae > Nansenia > Nansenia antarctica. The sequence continues at coordinate 49,096,516 of NC_137677.1, forward strand.
CAGAAACATATTTTGAAAATTAAACTTTAAATATATGTTTTAATCATATCATATCTGTATTTGATATTAAAGGTTGGCTTTCAAATAAAAATTTCCCTTAGTTATAAACTATTTTCATTAATAACATTATTAGTTAGTTTCAACCGCCCACAGAATGCGGTACATTCAACGTAACGTTCCATAGTGAACGAGCACGGATCTGTAGCAGGTGCACGCGAGCTAGAACGAACATTCAGAGAGATGAAAAATGGCCAAACGGTTGGTAAAGAGAAAAGTTTATTCAGAATGCAGGGTTTTTAACCAACAGTGCACAAATGATTATTATTGTTAAATGCGAAGAAGTTTGTCAATAAATGTATGAATGTGATCGCGGAGGAGGTGTGTCCCGCGGTGAGTCTGTCCGCAAGTAGGCACCAGATGAATTGAAACAATGGGGGATTAGATAATGTAGATGCCCAGCTGCAGGAGAAAACGAAATAATTTTACCGATATGTTCATGATCTGTGTCAAGCAGGGTTTTTCCTGCATTGAGAATTATGAGGCGGCCGCCTCCGTCATATTTCTAGCCGCCTCCAGCTCTCGTATTTTCTACAAGCGCTGCACTCGGTGGATTTCTGTAATTTCTAACTGCAATTGCGGTATTGTGATGGCGGGGGCGCTGTTTTTGTGCTTTCGTGTTGATTTATAGTTGATGTTGACTGCTCAAGGAGAATACATATTTGAAAGTACAGAATGCCTGAGAGCCTTATATTGCATTATATTACATTACATTTTGAATGGTCATCTGGTGCCTGAATATTGTGTTTTCCTTTACATAAATAATGAAATTTCCACCATAAATTGATGGCGAAAGGGCACAAATTGGTGCATATCAATTCACCAGAATGCAAGAAATTAAGTGTTTGATGTTTAAGGACCCCCAGACAGCCCTGCTTCATGGGTCCCCCCTGATGTCTAACACCACTGGTACCACCTCCGCCTCATTTTGAGCCAGGAAAAATCCTGAGTAGTGACGGGAAGCCTTATGGGACGGGGTGCCAAGAAGGAGAATATAAGTGATAGTGGCTTAATAAGTAATCAGTTTGTTCTTTTAAAGACATGTATATATTTTATTCTGTATTGTTATAGTGATAGTGGCTTAATAAGTGATGCAATCAGTTTGGCCTTTTAAAGACATGTTGTACATGTTACGGTACATGTGGGAATACTCAATACGGTAACATTTTTCAAACCTTTATTTACGTAAAACTCGATAGGACAACAGTGCAACAACTTCGCGGATGAACTTTAGTACAATTTTGGACATCATATGCCATTTAAAGGGGGGAAATAGATATCTAAAAATGCATGACTATCATGCAAAATCAGCCTTACTGTAATGTAAAATATGTAATGTTAGATATAACGTTAGACAGGGAGCGCAAATTTATTTTTATGCATGACTATCATACATGTGGGAAAACTAGGGTTAGGGTTAGGTGCTAGGGTTACAGTAAGGTTAGGGTTAGGATTAGTAGGGTTTGAGTTTGAGTTTTGAAGAGAGAAGGTGTGGTTTTGCTTATGTAGCTTTAGAAAAGTGTGTTGTGTTTAGAGTTTTGGGAAAATGGAGGAAAGTTTTGTGAAATGTGTTTTAGCAATTGAGAAAAACTGTAATACAGTACAGGTACCATACAACGAAATTTAGGAGGGGGGGCTCCCCTGGTGCTTGGAAAAAGACAAAAAACACGAGGGCCAAGGGTAAAATAAAAAAGGGAAAAGAGCTGGTTTACATAAATAAAGGCTATGTACACTATCTACTATACTACTATACTAAAACACTGTGCTGTACTCTATGCTATGCTATAAATATCCTAACTTTTCCTATATCTGAACCTTATGTACACAAGGGTTGTCGTATTGCACATAGTATTGTTGCACATTCATTTAAAGTATTAATGCATTTTAATATTGAGACATATATTTTGTATTGACTATAACATAGTATTAATGCATTTAAACATTGAGACAAGAAGCTGTCTTCTGTACCCGCTCTCCCAATATCTCAAACTGTGACCCCCCTCCCCAAGAAAAAGTTTCAGGCACAGGATTTTTTCCCACTTTAAGCCCTGCAAATGACCACAACGGATGTCGTGCGTGGAGGCTGATCACATAAAAAAATCACACCAAAAAAAAAAATGGATACAGTATATATAAAACAAATCTCTATCTGCATTGTGTTATTTAAAATGTAAATAGTAGATTTTCTTAAATGGTCGAAATACTGTATTTTAATAGTTTTTAAACTGTATTTCACACATTCTGATAATTGTCACAAAAGAAAAAAACCTTTCTGGAAATTATCTTGCGACCCCCGGGAGTCATCTCGCGACCCCCACTTTGGGAAACCCTGCCGTAAAACATTGAACAGGCATGGTGTCCATGGCAGGGCACCACGGAGGAAGCCGCTGCTCCAAAATAAGCTTTGCTGCACACCTGAAGTTTGCCAAAGAGCACTGTGACACTTCACAACACTACTGGAAAAATGTTTTGTCGACTGATGAAACTGAGGTTGAATTGTTCGGGAAGAACACGCAGCACTCCGTATGGCGTAAAAAGGGCACCGCATACCAACATGAAAACGACAGTGAAGAACCGTGAAGGGAGCATCATGATTTGCTTTGCTGCATCATAATTTGCTTTGCTGCCTCGGGGCCTGGACAGCTTGCTATGAAAATGAACTCAAGGTACCTTACAGAATAACTTCAGGGTGGCTGTCCGCCAGCTGAAGCTCAGTAGAAGTTCGGTGATGCATCAGGACAATGACCCTAAACATCGAAGTAAGGCCCAATCCCAGTTCACCCCTTGGCCCTACCACTTAGCCCTAACCCCTACGTTTTGCCCGTTCATGTATAAGGGTAGGGTGTCCCAATTGTAGTTGGCATGGAGGGGTAGGGCCAAGTGGTACGGCTACATGGCCCTCCAAACAGAGTTTTTTCAGAGGCACACTCCAAATGGAGTTACAAACAATGTTATGCGAAATCCCAGAATGCCTTGCGAAGTTGCGAATCATCGGCAAGATACTGGCGAACGCACAAGCCACAAAGGAAAGCCACAAATGTAATTATTTTAATTACAGGGTAGGAGCAGGGTAGGAGCACAGGTTGCTAGCGTACATAGCACCGCTATTCTGTCAAGAACTGGCCTGGTAATGAAGCCTTGTTCTTTTTTATTTGATGAGGGCATTATTAAACAATGTTGATAACCAAAATGTGATGTGGGTGTGTAGAGTCATCAGTATTTATGACTCACTATTCAGACTGATATATAATATATAATTGTTTTATCAACAACAACAACAACAACAACAACAACAACAACAACAACAACTCAACATCACTCCCGTCCTGTGTAGTATGCAGATCTGAACAGGCATCTGGATGCTCTGAATGCATGGAGGAATGCCACCATGCTGAAGCCTGACCACAGCCTGGCCTGGAACAACATGGTCATCCTGCTGGACAACACCGGTAACTACACTCTCTTTCTCTCTCTCTGTCTCACGCTCAGTTTCTGTCTGCCTGTCTGTCTGTCCCTTTTGAATTCTCTATTGGATTCAAAGCATACATGTGAAGATGACAATATCATACTACCCCTGTTACTGTCTGTCTATTGGTAGAATACTATCAATCAAGGGAACAATATTTTGTCTGAAAACATATTTAAAATCAAAATGTAAATTCTTTCATCAGATGAGTCAAGGTTTGATTTGTATATATGATATGCTCTGTATAGTCAGACAAGAAGATTCATATTTGGGTTCACTTATTCGGTATTCACATTTGTTGAAACTGTCTTCTGGGCACAGATTGTTCCCAATATTAACAGTGGAGAAACAAAGCACCATATTTTGGAAAGGGGGAAATTTGATCTAGGCGGCCAACATGATTAGACCGGAAGAGCAGGAATCAGCAATGCTTGAAATTTATGTATTAAAGCTTTGTGTGTGTAGTGTTAACGGCGCTCTTCCCTGCCGTGTGGAGAATGCTCTGATTTCCAGACACTGGAGTCGTTTTGTCGGAACCCTCTCCCGAGGGGGCGGAGTCTCCCAGGAGGGCTCTGGAGCCGTCCAATCAGGGGTCTTTATGCTGATCAAACACAGACGGACACAGTCAGGACAGTGCCCCCTCAGAGTTGCACCCACCCCCCCCCCCCCCACCACTCATTTGTTCCCCAAATCTGACAGTGGTACACCCTAGCCCCCCCCCCTCCCCAAAAAAACAAAGAAAAAAAACAACGTACTCTCCTTTTTCACCTTGTACAGAGACAAAGCTGAATCTATACACACACACACAGGTTTAAGGGGTGTCTCTCTCCCCCTCCCTCTCTCTCGCGCACTCTCTCTGTCTGTCTGTCTGTCTGTCTGTCTCTCTCTCTCTCTCTGTCTCTCTCTCTGTCTCTCTCTCTCTCTCTCTAAGACAGGTCTCTGACAGAGATCAATAACTCAGTGGGCCTTGTGTTCAACCCTAATTAGGAGACTAAACCGCTCTTCCATGTGTGAAGAGGAAAAACTCTGCTCTAGATACCACTGACAAATCAAGGAAACACACCAGACTCTATGTAGACTGACTTTTATTGACATTTTATCCATCCATTTGTATGCTATTGGGGTCTGTGTGAAGTTGCTTACTATCTTATGATCTGTAAGCATCTACCCATGTGGTGGGTCGTACTTGCACACTTACAATGTTGATTTTTTAACAATGCTTTACTAGAGTAATTTTTTAAATGTATATAACATTTATTTCAGTTTGCCTGTCTCCCTTTCTGTCCGTTTGTTCTCTCTCATGTCGTCAAGGCAACCTGGCCCAAGCAGAGATGATAGGCCGAGAGGCTCTGAAGCTCCTCCCAAACGACCACACAATCATGTTCTCATTGGCCAATGTCCTGGGCAAACTACAGAAGTATAAAGTCAGTCAGCAACAGCTTTAATTTGAACTCTGATTAATTGATATATGATTTATTTATATTGCTCTTTGTTGTGTGTTTTCTGAGGAGATTTACTACACTTACTACTTAAGTTGTATAAAAACAGTATATTTACTGTTAGTACACACAACTACCGGTATTTACTGAGCAGGCAAAGTAAGGTATTCTGCTATAATTTATTCTGAACCATATCTTGTGGGTTTTCTCACAGGAGTCAGAGGGCTTCTTTCTCCATGCTCTGAGGATCAACCCAAATGCTGCCGGTTGCCATGGCAATCTAGGTATGACCAGTGTGCCTCAAGTGACGTTTTATGTTGAGACATTTCATGTCCTAACAATTCTAAATACCTATGTCAATACATCCAACATTTACATGTTGTTAAAACCGTATTTTGGGAATTCATGCAAACAGGGTAGTCACTTTGTGACAGGTATTTGTAGAAAGAGCTAAACAAAGGGAATTTGATTTGTATGAATGTCCTTGTCTTCAGTCTGAAGTTAGTGTTTCTCTCCATTGCCCTCAGCCGTGTTGTACCATCGTTGGGGGAAGCTGGAGTTGGCCCAGAGACACTACGAGCTGTCTCTGAAGCTGGACCCCGACGCCCCCGGGACCAGGGACAACTACAACATGCTGCGACGCAAACTGGACCAGCGCCAACGAACCACACCCTGAGGGACTCAAACACTGCATGCTGAAAACACACACTCACTCACTCACTCCCTCATTCATTCATTCATTCATTCATTCATTCCAGCTTTGTAATATTTACATTATTTAAAAATAAAGACCATGATCTGTGAATTTGTTCTTGGCATCTTACTTGATAATCCAGCCCTAATTTTGCACAAAAATGACTACATACAGTGCCCTGCCTAAGTAATGGGACAGGGAAGCATTTAAAAATTACAACACTTTTCATGCATAATCCCCCTATTTTATGGTACCCGAAAGTAATGGGACAATTGTCTTGACTGGTGTTGCTGGTAAATCAGGTGTGTTCTGTCACATCATGCAGGTGTAAGAGATCTTCCAATGTCGACTTGATTTTATGCTTTGAATTTGATTTTGTAGATTTCTATTGGTGTCTGTCAAGATGAGGACCATATAGGTGTCAATGAAGGTCATGGAAGCCATTATTACGCTGAAAAATCGGAAACATAGCCAAAACCTTAGGCTTGCCAAAATTAACTGTTTGGAACATCATTAAAAAGAAACAAAAGCTCTGGTGAGCTCAGCAATCACAAACGGGCTGGTAGGCCAAGGATAACTTCCACAGTGAATGACTCACTATAATTAATTAAAACCCTCAAAACAACTGTCCCACAGATCAGGAACGCTCTCTGGGAGGTTGGCGTGAATGTATTAGACAGACTACCATCCACAGAATACGTCACCAGCCAAAGTACAGAAGCTTCTGTAGGTGTAAACCATTATTGTAGTTCACCTCAAAAAGGATGGTCAGCTTACAGTTTGCAGGTTTACAGTTTCCAAAGAGGTTTGGAAAAAGCTGAGGTTCTCTATGCTAACCCCATAGTACATTGTTTGATTTCAAATCCAAACATTTGGAGTGTAGAGCCAAACGAAGACATTTTTTCTGACTGTCCCATTACTTATATTATTGTATATTAAACCATTGTCATAATTCTATAAAATAGTATAAAGAACATTTCTGCAAGCTCCCTTGCAGGGAAATATTTGTGTATAATAACAAAATCAGTTGTCTTTTGATTTCATATCGATTTTTCTCTGATCTCTTTGATGTCATCTGGCTTTGTTTAAAGATGTGTCGGAGAGGCAGGTGTTCTAGAATGCTAACTCTGGTCACATGGCTATCTGAATGTTCCGTGCGGACCTTGTTCTTCTGACATGTGGAACCCATCCTCGCTGAACCCAGTCCTCTTCTCTCACCTCTGACCCTGTGTTGTGTCAGCTGGCCCAAGCCCTGGGCATGTGTGGATCTAGACCCGTCCTTGTAAACTGTGTTTAGCTTGGCTATCCCTCCAGGACCTCCACATGCTGCCATGCTGGAGAGTCGCTGCAGTTTTTACACATCGTATTCTTGTACAATCAGCTGCGTCCCTTAACTCTGGAGGGGAAAAGAGAACCTAGTTCGGCAGTCGCTGTTGTTTACTATCTGTGAGGAGCATCAGAAGATGACTTCGGACCTTCGGGCTGGTTTGTGTTACTGTGTTTGTTATCACTGATGAACCATCTCTCTGTTCCTGAGTGGGATGTCACTGGACTGAGATCAGGACCCCCTCCGCCTATCCCAGCCCTCCCCCTCCACCCCCAAGCCTCTGTAGTTAATATGAGAAAGGTGTTTGGTGGGGAAGTTTTTCTGAAGTGTCCACGAGGAGACAAGAGGTCAGCTGAGACAGGAAACCTGTGGCCGTCACTGTATGAAAACAGCTCTCTATAGCATAGAGGCTTCAAAGAGATCTGGGATGAGCTCCCTAGGGGATTCACCCACCCCCACACACACACACACCCACACACACCGACTCCTCTTGAAGGATACCACCAAGGGAAGGGGTGACCTCGATGTGGAACATCAGTCAACAAGTGTGCACTTGGGTTCAAAGTTCAACGCATTTCTATTTTTTCACCTGCTTCCTACAGCTAGCAGGAAACTTTTGAAGAGCTGGCTGACTGGTATAGCTTAGCTAAGGGCAGCTCGGTTTGTTTACCCATACAGCACAATACACAAGTTGTGTTGGAAACTTCCTTTGATGCCGGGAAGATGTTACTGATACACTCTTAGGGGGGTGACACAGCACACATGACCATCAATGTCCTCTGCTATAAGTACAACTTCCTGAATATGCTACTAATATCCAGTAATGAAATTTCCCTGTTATACAATTCGGTGTTTTTTATTTTCCTTGCTTTGATGTAAAGACACAATGTTGGATATGATTGAAACAGCAATAAATAGCCTATACACAGTGCACTGGCGTCTCAGTGAAGATCAAACCTGTCTCAACACTGGATCACACACACACACACACACACACACACACACACACACACATATTACTGAGGCCAGCAGGCTCTCTTCTATGGATAGCCTGAAGCAAGAATGAGATGCAATGGGGTTGGACAGTGATTTAATATAATCTAAAGATATTTTCTCCACACTGGCACTGAGGAATTATATAGACACACTATGGAACTCCTGAGACGGTGAATGAAACGGAATGAAAGAACCGGAACGATCGGCTCCTATAGGTTTTATTCTCATGTGTAACGTCCTGTCTAATGCTGTTTTATCTTGTTCTAGGCCTGGAGCTGGCTGTCTGGCCACAGAGCTCTGCAGGCACATACACTCATCAGTGGGGGAGCAGACGTTTTATCATAATCATTCTTTTGAATACCTTTCATTATCATAAAATATGTGTGTAAAGGATGAATCCAGCACCCTGGCCAATGTCTTCATTATGCCTTTCTGACTGACGAAACACCTGGAGTCCTAGGGAGTGGCATTAATAAAATATGTTACCTTTATGAAGTTTTTTTTTTGTACTGGGTTATTTCCATTTCACACCTTTGACGGTATCTGTTCAGTTGCTTCATCACAATGATACAGTCAATCAAATACTGACGAGTATCACATGGCATTACAGTAGCATGAATCCTAATTCTATGGTACACATTATACAGTGTAGGTCGAAAATGATTATATTAATGTTATTTGACTGTTGAACGATTGAACAACGCTGCACAGTACCGTCCTGGGCAAGTCCTATTCTAAATACTAAAAAGGACAACACATTTTGATTGACAAAAACCTTTTAATCAAATAACTGATTAATTAATAATATTATTTTTTTCATATTGAACAAAAACACTTAAAGCACAGAACACACATTTGAACTCAACAGGAGTGCTTTTATGCATATTCATAAACATACTGTATAACACACAGAATTCAGAAACTCATCAAGAAATCGATATATAACAAGATATTCTCAAACATATGAAATGGAGGGATGGGAATACAGGGGGAATGGGAATACAGCAGGAAGGGGAATTACAGCGGGTTGTGTGTTCTGCTCTGGAGCAAGGGGGCCGTGAGGAGTGTGTTGTTGTCCTACCTAACCAATTTCAAGTTGCTTCATTGCGTGTTTAACGCCCACCCTCACCCCCCTCAGTCCTGACCCTAACCTTCCACCCAGATCCACCCTCCATATATGAGGGGCTCCTCTGACAAACCTCTAATGAATTTGACCAGACATGATCAGGGTTAGCCCTGTGATGCCCACACAGGGGCATCAACAACCCTAATGGACTCTGATGTACACCTCCATTTTGCCTGTCTAATTGATGTTAATGCTGCCGACTTAAACCAACAGTCTCCCGCCTGCTCGCATCCCTTCCCTCCCTCCCTCCCTCCCTCCCTCCCTCCCGCCCTCACTGTCCCTCCCTCTCCCTCCTATAACATGAGGGGTCAAGGGCCATGTTCATTGAATGATCATTAGACTGGCAGTCCTTATTAGGAAGCAGCTTGTCTGACACTCCGCCCACATGGCCGGAGAGGGACCCACCCTGTCTGTTCCATCTAGATCATATTACATGACAAGGCCCTGGTAAATCTACCACTAGTGCAGGCTGAGACTGTAGGGCAGTAGGGCACGTGGCATTTGGAGAGGGCTCCTCATCTGTCACGGCCCTTTCTCTGACAGTGTTCTGTCCGTCTGGTCCATGCGCTCTGTCATTTGAAGGAGGGCTACTGTCACTGGGTGTTGGGGCTCTTGTGTCCACGCTCTGGCATTTTCAGTAGTGCTCGCTGTCACAGCCTATCCTGCCACCATCTCCAGAGTCCCTGGTGTTCGCTGCCCATGATTAATAGTTAGAGATGGGCTATAAAGTGTCCGGTGTGGCCAGATGCTCGCCGTGGCCTTGCTCAAGTCGTATAATGGACATACGCTGCCAATTTGGCCCCCTTACCCCCACACTGGACGTCTACCAAGATTGATTCGGATTCTGTGTGTCCAAGTGGTGTCCAGGCACTGTAATGTTGAGATACACTCTTGAACTGAAAATATGATTGAAAATGACTAAGAATGCGAATACACGCCATGAATTAACAACAAATCTGCCAAATTGCAAATATCGTTGTGGCTGATGCTAGCGTGAAACCTTGGAAATTTAAACGTTTTCTTTTTTTCTTTTTTTTCCTCTCCTCTTTTTTTTTCTTTGCCTGTGGAGGAGGAGAGGAAGAGGGAGGGCTGGTGTCCCCTACAGCAGGAGCCCTCTGAGGTTGCTTTGCAAAACAAAACGAAGAAGCTAGACCCTCATTGAAAAATATAGTGCAGTGAGTCGGAAATGTATTAACTGGCACCAGTTAATGTGTGCATTATTCATTTCTGGTGAGCATGAAAAATGATCTAAAGAGGTCTGAAATTGCAGACGCGCAGGCTGACTGCACAGTGGCTGGGATCGCTGGTTCGTTTCATCCTTTTGGAGGGGTGGATGGTGGAGGAGTGGAGGGCGGGAGGGAGGGAGGGAGGGAGGGAAGGAGGGGTGAAGGGATGGAGGGGAGGAGTGTGATCCCCTCTCTGGACAGGGCTTTCCAGTAACAGCTGTGCTCCTCACACGAGGGGGCGGCCGCAGCACTGGGAGAGGGGCTGCCTGGGACAGATGGACACACCAGAGCCTCCCCTCTCACGACCCAGTCCGCTACTGTTATTAAAAATACAATATCTGCTGGACTGGGTGAGGGTGTGTGTGTGTGTGTGTGTGTGTGTGTATGTGTGTGAGTGAGTGTGTGAGTGAGTGTGCTACTAGTGTATTTTTGTAAAAAAAACATAACCCTGTTCTGTCAGGAAATTGCAACTGGCATAGCAGGTGTAGGTGTGTGTGTGTGTGTGTGTGTGTGTGTGTCTGTCTCTCTCTAGCTGTCTGTCTGTCTGTCTGTCTGTCTGTCTGTACATCTGTTTACCGCCCAGTGTCTCTCCTTCTTTTTGTCTCTCTATATTTTCATATTTGCTTTTCAAACCCTTCTCCGCTACCATCTTTCTTCTCTCCATCTCTCTCTCCCTTCCCGTCACTGCGAGGAGGTGGTGGGTAGGAGTCTGTAACCATCTCTCCCTTCCCTTCACTGCGAGGAGGTGGTGGGTAGGAGTCTGTGCCAGTGGCATATGGCTTTCCACTGCGCTAAACATTCATACAAAAGACAGGCCCATCAGTCATGGCTGTGGCCGGATGAGGGGAGAGACCAGGCCTCTGATGAATGGTGTTTAGGACTTACCTGCTGCTAAAACATTACCACCGAAACACCCGCTCCCCAAGCCCACATGACATTAAGAACCGCAACACCATGAAATACGGCCCTTGTGAGCACACATCATGTACGCCAGGTTATAGCAAATAATAAATAAGCGTTTTAAACCCTCGGCAAGGAACCCCAGGTCAGGCCTTCATAGACCAATTAATGCACAGCATCTGCTGTATGGAAGGAACAGGCTAAAGAACTTCCGAACCATTTTAGGCAATTAAAGAAGGAGAGAACCGCTTCCTGCTCTTTCCAGACCTCTCGTTGCTAGAGTAAGCATGGAATGGGTCCTGTAGATTAGACAAAATTAAGCCATTCTTCAGGGATTCTTTATCTGGTTCTATGGTACAACCCACGCGCCTTTGTTCTTTCTTAGTGCCCCAGTGTTTTTCTGCCAAATTTAACAGAAGGCTCGGAGGGTAACGGGGGTCCACCCCAGTATCACCTTCTGGAGCGGAGCAACTAGCAGAGAAAGACAATCAGCCTGAACCCTGCTGTCTGCAGCACAAAGTGAAAAGACTCTAATTGGGCTTTTTCAGGGCTGCATTTTCCTGCAGGATTGCTGGATCATGAAAAAGCAATTAGAGCTTACAGCTACGACTCTAATTCGTTTTTCATCAATCTCCACATCTGAAAAAAGAGAGACAAATTCGACATTAGTTCACTTGAGTAATGTGAGTAGTATGCACATTTTAAGAGGATTCTTTTTAGGAGAGTGTCTATGGCTCCACATTAGCTGTTTTGGATTTGTTTGTTTGTTGACCGCTATGTCACCCCATAAAATTAGAATAAATGAGTAACTGGATGTAAGCTTAATCATTTCAACTACATTGCCAACATAGTTACACCTTTGCAAGAAGCTACAAAGCATACATGAAAATGTTGTGAGTGGTTTCCTAAATTAATTGTGCTATAACATGTGAGAGAAGAAAAGAAACTGGCAAGACACATATTGTAGATCGAATCAGTTTGAGAGCCTCAGGGGTTGTAGTTTCCATTGTTACCTGCGGGGGCAGTGTTGCCCACAAAACTACAACCGTCAAATCCACTTCCAGGGGCAGGCATTGAACTAGTTTTATAGAAAAACATACATAATATTCTCAACAACCATTTTTCTCCACAAAACAAGACATGAGCTGCGTAGGAGGATAACATTATGTAATTCTGAGAATTAGACTCATGTCTTATTTAAAAAAAATATATATAATTGTCTTATTTAGATATTATTATAAACAATTGAAAATAAGAAACGTGTCTAATATTGATGAATGATATTATATGAATCACAAACATACATATTTCGAAAATAAATAAGTATTTCATCGGCACATAAAATCTATTAATCGTGTTAGTTTATCTATATGTTACATTCATTATTACCACCCACTCAGAATTAAAATAAATAAATGAAACAACATGTAAGACATGATTTATGCAAGGGAGTTATGCAAGAGTCAAAGCAAATCATTAAACCATTATTATAAAGCTGCAGTATGTCAGATTATTTATTTCATTGCATGTGAAGGGAAAATAAAAGGTTGACAAAAGGGAAAACTAATGTATCAAGAAGTATAAAAACAAATGACCTATGATCCTAAACAAACTGTACCTAGATATTACTCTATATATTTCCAGAGTAAATCCATTGGCTAATTTCTGACAATTAAAAATAGATTTAATCAAAGTTTCACTTTCTGTGTTTTAATCACTAAAATAACTGATCATGGAAATCCGTGTTTTTGCATCTAAGAGGAGAATCAAAATCTCATTTTCTAAATGAGTGTGTTTTTCCCTTAGCATCTGTTGGCAATAGAGCTCGAGCACACAGCAGTTAGCACCCTAGCAAATTAGCTATTTCAAATAGAGCATAGGGGAGCCATGAGGTCCATAGAAAAACATCTTAGGATACATTGACAAAATTCATCTAAAACTTCCTAGTTACGTTTTTCATGAAACAAACTTTAACATGAAACATTTCTAATTTGGAGCTTCGAGATCCATAGCTATTTTTGAGTAAATAATAATTAGATACATGTGCCATGAGTAATACCATTACCTTTTTCCATTCTCAACGTTTTACTATTTGGATTTTAATGCAACCTCTTGTTTGTTGTCTATAACCCTGTGCAACAACAGTTTGTTTATTTTCCCTGACAGTTCATTTGGTAATCTCCCCAGTAATAAGTCGTAATTAGGGAGACGCTAGATCACCACAACAGATTTGCCCCAATTGCATGCCAAGCATTGTTAGCCAAGCGCTTAACAATCTCAGAACTGACAATGTTCCACTCGGCAGAGTCCATACATTGTAAATTAGGTCTGTTAATGTACTACCAGACACTAAGGGACAGAGGTGGGTGTAACCACACACACACACACACACACACACACACACACACACACACACACACACACACACACACACACACGCACACTGTGAGAATCACAGACCCTGTCGCCCCTTTTGTGCTGTTGGGTTGGCTTTTCGTCCACTTTTGTTTTCCCACTAAACAAAAAAGTGATCAACTATCACGCCACAGACGGTGAGATGTCAACATGAAATACCTTCATTTGCATTGGCTTTATAAACTCCCTGAGTTTTCTTTATGCCAACGACACACCAGAGTCTCCATAAAATTCACTTTAGCCATGGGGGTCCTGAGACCTTGCTAAATACTCCCCCAATACTGCTGTCAACAGCCTGTCAATCACATGACAAATCCTTATGATTAAAAATAGCTCCACTGCCTCTTTACAAAGGCCTGGATTTAACTGAAGTCTGGCTACACCTGTATTTAAGATTAAGTCACATCTAAGGTAAGAAAGAATGGTATGTTGGGAGTTTTTGTGATTAAACATATCACTAACTATTACAAATAAATATAGTTTGGTTATTACAACAAAAATGTACAAAAACCATTCAGAGTTGCAAATTAACTTGATTAAAATGTTTAAAAAAGAAAAAAAAATCCATTATGACAAATAAACCAATGAACCAACCTCAACTTAAAATAAGTAAATAATGGGACATGAAATATTGAATCCAACCTGGCATAAATGTTAGTTGACTGTACTTTTTTCCAAAGGCTCCAAAGACACAATCTCTTGCTCTTCCTGTTTTCACAGTCCATTAAATCATCAACAAGAAAAGGGTCAAAGGATCCTTACAGGAGAGAAAGTCTCGACATGGCAATCAAATCAAATAATAAAGCCTTTCTAAGAGCTTCTGAGCAGCCAGGACCAGCTTCAGACAGACAGGCAGACAGGCCCGATGGACAGACAAGACATGGCAAGACAAGACATCTTAGAGCCTACATCTAATCTATCAGATAGCTGATACTGGCCTTGTTGCCCTGTCCTGTCTAAATCCTGGAGGTTTGGTCTGAAGAGGAAGGATTTAACTTAAACCCCTTTCAACGTGGTAAATGTGTTTTTGTAATTAAACCCATACAATTAACACTGAACAGAACAGGTCACACAGAGCACAGCTCCTCTGTTCAAATGGTCCTTCGCAACTCAAAGAGGGAGAGAGAGAGAACACTCGCACAATACAAAGCTACAACAGCTGTAGGGGGGGAGAGAGAGAGTGAGAGAGAGAGAGAGAGAGAGAGAAAGAGAGAGAGAGAGAGAGAGAGAGAGAGAGAGAGAGAGAGAGAGAGAGAGAGAGAGAGGGGAGAGAGAGAGAGAGAGAGAGAGAGAGAGAGAGAGAGAGAGAGAGAGAGAGATGAATAAATGAACAAATGTAACAAAAGTAATTTGGCTGTAATATAAACTTTATGTACAGCTTTCCCAGTTAACCTCAAAACCACAGTTTATGCTTAGACTGTGATCCAGATTTTGGATGATATCCAGTTTCCTAAAAACAAAGAGTTGCTATTGCAGCAAAGCTTGTAAATCCCAAAATGTCATAGAGTCTAAATAGCTGTGACAAAGTATACACATTTTAAGTATTACTGTAAAATATGTACTAGTGCATAGCTATTAATTTCAGTTACTTAGTAATTATATATATTAAATAATAATAACATATTATATGCCCTTATCTATTTGATCAAAATGTAGCGGCCTTCAAATACATGTATTTCAGAAATATGAATTATCATTATCAGTTACACACCGACAGTAATATAATCCTTATTATTATGTCAAAGAGTGGTTATACAATTAATACAGTGAATTGAAACAATATGTGACACATGTACCTTTGCTGCAAAGTCTGCTGTGAGAGGTGAGTATTGCCTCTCAGGAAGTCCACTTAGTCCACTTTTCCGGTTCTCAAGTCTCTCCCTTTGCCGAGAATACTTCAAACAAATACAAACAAAAAAACAAACAAAAAAAGCCCAAATCCTGGATGAAAGCTTTCCTTTATGTTTTGTGATATTTATTTAATTTCTTCTACAATATTTTTGAGATGTACTATTGAGTTTGGTCCCACTGTATTGTCATTTTGCTGTTTAAAAAAAAATCTTATTTAGTAAAAATATATTTTTAGTTGGTTTAGTTTAATTAAGTTGGTTATATTCCTGTGAATATTGTACTGTTGCCTGGAGTACATACAACAATTTACAAGCTAAATCTTACATATTTAAGTCTGCAGTTATGCAAGATGTTGAATCTTGTGCATTTTCCCAGTTAGATGATTAAAAATAAATATGATACGTAAGTAAATCACTGAACATCCATGTTTGTGAATTTGACAATTCTAACATAAACATGATCCAGTTTCCATAATAATAATAATAATAAATGTTATCCACATTGTCTAGTTATACTTCCTTCTCATCGGTCTTGGTCCGCAAATTACTCATATATTTTCTGTAAAAGTCTTCTTTCATTCTTTCAACTTTTGTTTAAGCATATGTTTCCCAGATTAAAAAGCAGGATTCAGGTAAATCTAAGTGAAGTTGACAAAGCCTTTTAAAGAGTGCACTGTTCCCTTCTACCCAACCAGCCATGAAATTATAATAGATCTCTTTCAACCTCCGACACCATTGGGCACACTGATGGAGCACTCATTATTCTGGAACAAAATGAAGATTTAGTACTTCTGCAGCCGTCTGCCCCACTTGAAAGCATTTGATAGACTGAAATGAGAACTGCTAATTGATAGTGAATTTAAAAAAAGGAAAATTCAACATTTGAGAATGGACCCTGAAAGAAATGCAAACAGCAGCTCCAGTGTTCCATGGATGTCATGTTGAAAGTAGAAGTGTCAGACAATGTAATAATACATGTAGCATTACAAATTAAATACAAATGTTTGACATGAGAGACATTAAATATGTGTGCTTCTTTTTTAGAAAATAGATTAATTATGTTATATACTTTATACACAACTCAAACTAACTACTCAGAAATTCTAGTTGTTTCTTAATTGAAAGACGGCAAGACAGTTTAGAATAGATAACAATTATTTGTTTAAATATTGCACAAACCACAGTAGAACCAAATGATTCTGGCTAACATATAATAATGGAATACTAATTCAAACATCAAAATTATTGTTTTTGACCAGAGATAAAAGATAATTAAAAAGAAGTGCTCACTGTTTGTAACTGGGGCTGGAGGGGGGCTTCCAAATGTTTTCTTGTTCCTAACAGACAGAAAGTCGAGAGCAGGGCCAGACAGGCCGTGTTGGTGCCGTGTTCTTAGCATGCTCTTAGCGTGTGTTACCCGTGTCTGGGGGCCTGGCGGACACGGCTGCCCCGTAGCAAGGCAGAGAAGTAACACAGAGACAGAGAGGAAATAGTCAGGACGCTGTGAGTGTAGCTCTATACTTTTCACCTGTATCATCTTCAGGGCCAACAGTTAACCGTGTTACTATAATAATGTCCGCAAACTGAGAGGGAGAGAGAGAGAGAGAGAGAGAGAGAGAGAGAGAGAGAGAGAGAGAGAGAGAGAGAGAGAGAGAGAGAGAGGAGTGGTGCTGGTGTCCTCTGGCACTTTCTGGGGCATGTGCCCACTCAGCGTGGCATCCCGCTTACTCAGCACCCCGCTCCGACCCAATGGAACACACACACACACACACACACACACACACACACACACACAGCACAGGAAGAACAACACACACACACACACAAAACAGGAACCAGAGACACACACACACACACACACGCACAGGCTTTGACCACAGAGCAAAACCCTCACTCACGCATCACCGACCAAGGAACAGCACACACACGTACACATGCTGCCTGGACCCCACGTAACAACAACACACACCAACAAACCACACCGAGCTGACACCACGGAGGAACACAAACATCACACATTGACCACGGAGCCACACACACTGCCACGATACAGAACACTTTTTTTAGAAGTTATTTTTTCTGAGTGGGGCAGTCCCACTCATATTTTTCTTTTTATTGTGATAGAGATCGTAGAGATATGACAGGAAGGGTGGGTGAGAGAGAGGGAGAAGGGATGACATGCAGGATATGTCCACGGCCGGAATGGAACCGGGAATCCTGCAGTTACATTAGTCCACTATGCCACCTAAGCGCCCCGATACAGAACTCTTAACTGACACACACACACACACACTGTGCAGTATACATGAAGGGACTGGGGACATACAACACAACACACATACAGAGGGAAGGACACACTTCAACACAACGCCCACTGATGTAGCGTCAGAACACGACACAGTGACATACAGTAATTGCATGTAAAAATACCTCACACCCACCCGGTCTCATCCACAGATCAATACACACCTGTACCCACTGACATGTAAGACTCACCTGTAAGACAGAGAAGGGACACATTACTGTGGGTGGGTGTCTACTTTGTTGAAACGTGATTGGATAGGGACAGAATCAGCCCAAACACATGCACCAGACTTCTACAGTCACTTCATCTACAACACAGCACCATTCCCCTTGGCTCCCGTACAGCACCATAGCCTCGGTGGTGAGCAGCCTGTTGTAGCCGTGGCGCGGTGCGCACCGAGGACAGGGACAGGCACGGATAGGGAGGCCCAGAGCACGTGTTAGGAACAGAGGGGAGAGACACACTGATGGGGGAGAGAGCGACACATGTTAGGCCGTGGTAAAAAGCCTCCTCTGCTGCTAATTCTGTCAACACGACGACTGCTACACATACACACACGCGGGCATGGGCATGGGCAGGCACGGGCGGGCGTACACATATACACACACGTATGGAAGGAAGCACACACACACACACACGCACACACACACACGTAAGGAAGGACACGCACACACACACGCACACACACACACACACACCCACGCACACACACACATACAGACACACACACACACACACACACACACACACACACACACACAGACATGACAGGGCCAAGCCAATTAACACCCTGCCATAGCACAGAACATACTGGGGAGCAATGGAAGAACGAGATGGGGTATGAGGATGATCATATATGCTAATTATATCAAGTCATATTACCATACTATATAAGAGAAAATATTTCCTCTGATGTTATGAGCCCAATGATAACCATCAGAGGTTTTTTTCAAAGATGGAACACGTAGAACATATTTTGGCTTCATTGGACATTTCATCTCATAAGTGTCTCTACAATAGAAAAGAAAAAAACCTCTCCTAGCAGTCATTCTGCTATCGCGAGTCTGGATAAGAAGCTTAAGGCCTGACAGCTATAGAGAAGGTCCGCGGGCATGGCTTTGCTCTCCCTGAAGTGTTGCTGGAAATCCAGAAGATGGCAACATACCTCTGGCTGAAGCAAAGGTTTGCTTGCACTCTCATTTATTTATATATTTATACCCATTCACCTAACCCATTTATTTATTTATTTATTTATTCATGCATTTGCCCCAAAATGCAAACAGTGTACTGTAAGTCGTGAAGAGGAGATCAGGTAAATGTAGCCAATTTATTCACAAGGTGCCTGGCTTGGCGACTGGTGGTTAGGCAAGATAAAAGACAGCCTGGCAAATCCCTCTGGTTTGTGGGTGTGTGTGTGTGTGTGTGTGTGTGTGTGTGTGTGTGTGTGTGTGTGTGTGTGTGTGTGTGTGTGTGTGTGTGTGTGTGTGTGTGTGTGCGTGCGTGTGTACATGGAGGCTGGTGGAGATAGAAATCAAAGGACGTGTTTGACACCACTCATTCTATTGCATGCTATAGAATAAGCCGGTCCTCCGATTTCTACCTCCACCAGCCTCCCCTGGTGTGTGTGTGTGTGTGTGTGTGTGTGTGTGTGTGTGTGTGTGTGTGTGCGTGTGTGTGTGTGTGTGTGTGTGTGTATACTGTAAGGATATTTAAGCAGAGAAGCGGGAGGGCTTGGCTAGATGGATAGATGGGGTGATAGCACACATATCTCCAACCACTAAAGAAAAGTCCCCCTTCTCCCTCTGTCTTCCTCTCTTCTTCTTCTTCTCCTCCTCTTCTCTATCACTCCTGTTACATAAGCAGAAGAACAAAACTGCTCCAGGGCCCCAGCAGCATTACACCACATTACTCTACTATTGCTGTTGATATACTGAATAAACTCTGATTCATACATTATATATCTACTTACACACTCGACATGTATGTGCTTCATAAGAGTCTCTGAAGTAGAAAGAGAATAGACTGAATGGTAAAGCAGTTGCTTGGCTATCTCCCTACTGTACAGTACAGTGAGAGGCACTTCAAACAGACTGAGCTAAGACAGCTCCGTTTGCTATGGTAAACAATTTAATATTTGATGTACTGTATACTAGAACATACATTTCTCTTTGGTGTGTGTGTGTGTGTGTGTGTTTGTGTGCGTGTCTGACACAACGAGAGCAGGTGAGGACATGAGGTATATTAGGTATGTGGTATATATGGGGGGAGAACATAACTGACTACAGTACAGTACACGCACGTTCTACTCTAATAGATACAAATGAAAGATGATTCATTAACAAGGTCTGGCATACATATCATTACTTTTTTCATTACCGTAAGAAATGGTGCGTGTGCTCATTGCAATGCACTGCGATGATGACCATGAACAATCGAATCGAATTATGTCATAATTCAATTGATGAGTGTATTTTTTCCGAATACAGACATGACTGATCATTTACTGTATATGATCGGTTGTCTCTTACAGTAAAGATGAACAGCTCTGTGTACGTACCATAGTGTACTGTTCTGTTGTAATGTGAACCATCATCTCCTGAGCGGATCTAGGGCCTGTGCCAAGTCTCCCCGCCAGAGGAGCGACCGGGGAGGGACCGGGGAGAGTGAGACCGGGGCGATGAGTGAGATGGCTCAGTTGGGACCGGCAGCAATTACTGTAGTCACTAACTCTACCATCACAGTCTTTGGTTAAATCTGCTGGCGCTGCAGGACACTGCTGAAATTACACTACAGCATTACTTGGCTTGGCTATGTTGGAGCGAGGCAGTACTCTACTATATGTCTCTCTGGGGGTAGAGAAGGAAGGATGGAGGGGAACCGCTTGGAGGGAGGGGGAGCTGCTGACTGGTAATCACTAGATGGCCATGCTAGAGAGGACAAAAGCTGCAGTATTGTCCTTTGGAGTATATGAACGTAAGGGTTAAGGTTCCGTGACTGGGACAGGGATGATCATCAGGGCCCTCCAATACCCATAAACCTATACCAATACTACTGACCCTTCTCCCTCTGTCTCAGAGAAAACGGACCTCTCTGTTTAGCTCAATTCCGATGGCTCAATTCAACAGACAGTGTCTGAGACTGAACATGTGTCTTTTGGCATCTGTCTCGTTGAATTTTGGAGAGACAGTCATGCCTATGGCATAGAAGGAAACAATTACAGACCACAGACATTTTTGGCAGCTCTCAAAAATGAGAAGTAACATCTCCCAACTGATGAATTAATTCAGGTGAGTCCAGATGGAGAACGTGACTGGAAACCAAGTGAAAACCAAAAAAAAACAACAAATTAAACCACTGCACCAGACTGAGAG